>NC_084830.1:26678908-26978908 GCF_033115175.1 Lepus europaeus
GTTATTCGGAGGATTAAATGTGATAAAACATGCAAAATAAGGCACCACTTTGATGGACTGAGGCTTGTTAGTTATTTGTTATTGTTTTCATTACTCATTTTTAAGATTTATTTATTTATATTGTAAATCAGAGTTACAGGAAGAGAAGGAGAGACAGAGAGTTCTTCCATTGGCTGGTTCACTCCCTAGATGTCTACAATGGCTAGTGCTCTATCAGGTCAAAGCCAGTAGCCAGGAGCTTTATCCAGGTCTCCCAGTGGGTGGCAGGGGCCCAAACATTTGGGCAATTTTCTGTTGCATTTCCCAGCCCATTAGCATGGAGCTGGTTGGAAATGGGAGCAGCCAGGACATGAACCAGAGCACATATGAGATACTGACGTCAAATGCTGTGGCTTTACCAGCAGTGGAACAATTCTGGCCCCTATTGTTAATTATTAATAAGTAATGGTATTTATTGAATGACTACTGTATATTAGGCACTATGTTAATCACATGGGGATCTACAGTGAATGAGATACATAGCCTGTGTCCCCTTTTGTTCTTTTGTTTACGTGAAAGTAGCCTAAAGAATAATTCTAACAGTGAGGACATGAAAGCCCTGTAAGGCAATTCTAGAACAGGGGACAAAGAACAAAATGTTGAGATAACCAGAAACTCTCCCTTCACTCCCCCTAGAACAATGGAACTTCATGGATTTTGCTTCAAGAGGTCAGAGCAGAGAAACTGCTATTGTTCCTGAGGGAGAAATTGCTCAGGAACAGCTAAGGGGGGAAAGGAAACAGGAGCAGTAGGCAACTCAGAGCCTCTGATGATTTTATGCTCTGTTACCTCAACACAGACCACTGTATCCTCCCCATTTCTCTAGTGACCCCAAAGCTGTGTTGATGCTCTCAATAGGTTTCCTGTCCTCTATCACTGGGTGCTCGAGCAAGGTAGAGGCTCAGAAGGGCTCTCAGGACCCTGCTGTCCTGAAGACAAAAAATCCATTTCTTTGGGCTTTCAACACAGTGTGTGTATGTGTGAGTAAGGGGAACACACTAGGATCTGTTTAGAAGGAAATAGGAGTATGCAAATCTCTCTGTGTATTCCAGGATGTACTGTGTTCAGGGACGCAAACAGAAGAAGCCCTAGCTTCTTTTTTTTTTAAACTTTTATTTAATGAATATAAATTTCCAAAGTACAGCTTATGGATTACAATGGCTTCCCCCCCCCAAACTTCCCTCCCACCCGCAACCCTCCCCTTTCCCGCTCCCTCTCCCCTTCCATTCACATTAAGATTAATTTTCAATTCTCTTTATATACAGAAGATCAGTTTAGTATATATTAAGTAAATATTTCAACAGTTTGCACCCACATAGTAACACAAAGTGAAAAATACTGTTTGAGTACTAGTTATAGCATTAAATCACAATGTACAGCACATTAAGGACAGAGATCCTACATGATATTTTTTAAAAATTTATTAATTTTCTATGCAATTTCCAATTTAAAACCAAGTTTTTTTTTTCATTTTCAATTATCTTTATATACGGAAGATCGATTCAGTATATACTAAGTAAGGATTTCATCAGTTTGCATCCACACAGAAACACAAAGTGTAAAAATACTGTTTCAGTACTAGTTATAGCATCACTTCACATTAGACAACACATTAAGGACAGATCCCACATGGGATGTAAAAACACAGTGACTTCTGTTGCTGACTTAACAATTTGACACTCCTGTTCATGGCGTCAGTAATCTCCCTAGGCTCTATTCATGAGTTGTCAGGGCTAAGGAAGCCTTTAGAGTTCGCTGACTTTGATCTTATTCCGATAGGGTCATAGTCAAAGTGGAAGTTCTCTCCTCCCTTCAGAGAAAGGTACCTCCTTCTTGGATGGCCTGTTCTTTCCACTAGGATCTCACTCACAGAGATCTTTCATTTAGGTCTTCTTCTTCTTCTTCTTCTTTTTCTTTCTTTTTTTTTTACAGAGTGTCTTGCCTTTCCCTGCCTAAAATACTCTCATGGGCTCTTGAGCCAGGTCCAAATGCCTTAAGGGCTGATTCTGAGGCCAGAGTGCTATTTAGGACATCTGCTATTCTGCTATTCTATGGGTCTGCTGTGTCTCCCGAAGAAGCCCTAGCTTCTATTCCCAGGGAATGCAAATCCTTTCCTCCAGTCCTTTCTTGGAGTGATATGTACTCTACTCCTTGCCTTCCAGAATGTATTGTGGTAGGTACTAGGCGTGTCTCACCTCCCTCTAAACGGAATCATCTGAAGGCTGAGCCTTATGCAGCAATTTGTTTCAGAAAAGAGACATGTTTTAGACCAGAAGATTGCAGTGGAATTTGAAAACTCTTTGTTGAAGACCTTAAAACTTTTGTTTCTTTGTTTTGCTGATGGTAAGAATCCTAGAGAACGACCAAGTTTAGAAACAATGAAATGATTAGTTGCTCTTCTGATATCCCTACAGTGACTTCCGCCTTCATGGCAGCCAAGAGAAGCTGGAGAATCAGGGCCACCTGGGTCTGAGGCTGCAGCAAGAGGACTGCTAGCATGTACTACCCCCCCATAAATTCCTGTTCACCTGAAACATGCTTTCTCTGAAGAGTGCAGAATAACGGGGTATAGCACCCTTTGTCATGGAGGAGCCCCATTTTCCACCACCCACAGTTTTCTTTGTTTGGAGCTGTTCATTCCTCGCGGTGATATTCTTAAACCAGGGAAGAATGAGGAAATTTCACTGTCTTGGTGAAATTACCTCATTTAGGAATAATTGGTATTCACAGAAGAGATGCACATTTTCATTCACCTAGTAATGAACAAATTAACAAGACACCTACTGAGTTGTGTTAACAAAATTACCAAATGTAAAAGGAACTAATTACTAACCACTTCATCCAGACAAACTCAAAACTGCGCTCATAATGGGCTTTGTGGCTGACTTGATGTAGACTGGAGGGAAGAAATGAGCAGGTGCCTGGTGATGAAAGACTCTGCCCTGGATGATTGTTTTGGAAGGGATTCCTGTTTCTCCAGTAGCTTCTAGAATCCTGTTGTCCTGGCTGGTAAAGATGTCTGGAATAGTCACACTCTCTTTTCAGAGGTAACTGATGTGGCAACCAAACCCTATGGGAATGAATTTTAGACTTCATTAAATTTTGCAAAAGATTTAGGCAGCAAATTGCTTAGATGATTATGAGGTCATCCAGCCAAACAAAGTGCCCCTGACCTAGTGTCTGAATGAATTTAGGGTCAGGGAAGATTTCTGTTAACAATGAATATAGGTCTCTCATATAAATACTGGAATTTTGTTATTTAGTCACATCAAATGCTTCTTTTTTATATTTGAAATAGCTTGGTGGCAGTTTTTCAGACTAGACCATCATTTGGCCTTACTTTCATGACTTCAAAATCTGATTTCATGTGATAACTGTATTTCCATTCATATTTACAGTAGGCTTACAGAGAAATTTAGTTTAGACTAAATATTTCAATAATTCAACTGGGAAGTCCAAGAAAAAAATGGATATTATAGAAGTTAGGATGAGAAATAAGAATAAAAAGAGTCTTTAGTTACTTCATACATTCATTTATCCTTCATTAAATGTGACTGATTGGCCTCTGTGTCAGTAAACTTCTAAATGCTCAGGACAACAGAAGTAATAGATTCTTTGATTAGAATTTCTATATTTGATCTCATTTTCATTGCTGAGCAATTGGGACTACAGTGCTAATGGGTCACTATTTTCTGAACAATGAGTGAGATCCCCTCTGCCAGTGTGGGAAAAGGTTCTCTACACTTCCCACTAGAAACCATTGAAGTCACTAAGAGAGGGCACCCCTGTACCCCCAAGTGACAACTTACTGAGCAGATTTCAGCATTAAAGCAGAATGACCTGTGCTGTTAGCTCAAAGTGATTACAAGGAGAAACAGGTGCTGGTATTCTAGGAAAGAATCTCTCAGACTTCTCACATAAACACACACATGTACTCAGGATGGGAGCATGGTTTGAATGGGGACTGGGCTCAAGCTCTGTGCTTTGAGAGTCCTCAGGGCTCAATGAATGTTTCATATGAATTAGTAAATAATTAAGTATTCAATTGATAAATTGAATAAACCTATGTTCTGGAAAATTCTCTCAGACACTGGGGGTAGGGGCGAGATGTATTAACAGAAAAGCCAACAACATTACATGGATGAATGTGCACACATGCATGCACACTGCGTATCCCCATTTCTTTTTTCCAAACATTTCTCCTGCTTCGCTGAACCATTGTGTTTGAAGCACATTCTATTTTTTTTTTGACAGGCAGAGTGGATAGTGAGAGAGAGAGACAGAGAGAAAGGTCATCCTTCCGTTGGTTCACCCTCCAAATGGCCGCTATGGCCAGAGCTGCTCCGATTGGAAGCCAGGAGCCAGGTGCTTCTTCCTGGTCTCCCATGTGTGTGCAGGGGCCCAAGGACTTGGGCCATCCTCCTCTGCCCTCCCCAGGACACAGCAGAGAGCTGGACTGGAATAGGAGCAACCGGGATTAGAAGCCGGTGCCCATATGGGTTGTTGGTGCTGCAAGGTGGAGGATTAACCAAGTGAGTCACGGCGCCGGTCCCTATTTTTTTAGGTGTTTTTTTTTTTTTTGGAAGATTTTTAAAATTTATTTGGAAGTCAGAGTTACAGAGAGGAAGGTAGAGACACACACAGAGAGAGAGAGAAAGACAGACAGAGAGAGAGAGAGAGAGAGAGAGAGAGAGAGAGAAGAGAGAAGAGAGAGATCTTCCAGGGGCCAATGCTGTGGCATAGAAGGTGAAGCCACCACTTGTAATCCTGGCATCCTATAGGGGCACTGGTTCAAGTCCCAGATGCTGTACTTCCAGTCCAGGTTCCTGTAATGCACCTAGGAAAGCAGCAGAAGATGAGCTAACTTGTTGGGCCACTGCACCCACATGGGAGACCTGGAAGAAGCTCCTGGTTCCTGGCTTTGGATCTGCCAGACTCCCACTGAGGAATGAACCAGCAGATGAAAGATTCTCTCTCTCCCTCTTTCCCTCTTTCTCTCTCTCTCCCTCTCATTCTCTCACTCTGTATGTGTGTGTGTGTGTGTGTAACTCTGCCTTTCAAATAAATAAATAAAGCTAAGAAAGAAAAGAGATCTTTTATCAGCTGGCCCACTCCCCAGATGGCTGAAATGGCCAGGGCTAGACCAGGCTAAAGCCAGGAACCTGGAACTGCATCCAAGTCTCCATGTGGGTGGTAGGGGCCAAACACTTGGGCCATCTTCTGCTACTTTACCAGGCCATTAGGAGGGAGCTGGATCAGAAATGCAGCAACTGAGACATGAACTGTCACACATATGGGATCTGCATCACAGGCAGCAGCTTCACCCACTATAGCACAATGCCTGCCCGTTGTAGCACATTCAAAGTTGAGTTCATCTCTTTTTTTAAGTACTTGTTTTGATAAATATATTCCCATTAAAATTCTTAGGAGTCACAGCTTCCTGAGTGTTCCAAACATCTGGTTTTTAGGTAAAAACCACCAGCTTGGGAACTTTTGTTGTCTATAGGTCTTCTTGGTAATTTTTTTGAAATTGAGTTACTGTATCTCTGATTATTCTTTCACTTGTATATAGACAAAATAAATCTAAGGAATGCATATAAACATGTACAGTTTGCTAATATGGGAACCTGATAAGGATGTGTTAGCTTTTCAAGATGTCCACTGTGTCTCAGTCCACTCAGTGATTTTAAAAAAGGCCATCTCTTAAGTGGGTTGTTTGTTTTGTTGTTGTGGAGTTTCTTGATCTCTTTATAGATTCTGGTTATTAATCCTTTATCAGTTGCATAATTTGCAAATATTTTTTCACATTTTGTTGGTTCACTTTCCTGACTGTTTCTTTTGCAGTACAGAAACTTCTCAATTTGATGCAATCCCAATTGTTAATTCTGACTTTGACTGCCTGTACCTCCAGGGTCTTTTCCAAGAAGTCTTTGCCTGTGCTTATATCTTGCAGGGTTTCTCCGATGTTCTCTAATAATTTGATGGTGTTGGGTGGTAGATTTAGATCGTTAATCCATGTTGAGTGGATTTTTGTGTAAGGTGTAAGGTAGGGGTCTTGCTTCATGCTGCTGCACGTGGAAATTCAGTTTTCCCAGCACCATTTGTTGAATAGACGGTCCTTGCTCCAGGAATTGGTTTTAGATCCTTGATCAAATATAAGTTGGCTGTAGATGTTTGGGTTGATTTCTGGTGTTTCTATTCTGTTCCATTGGTCTATCCATCTGTTTCTGTACCAGTACCATGCTGTTTTGATAACAACTGCCCTGTAGTATGTCCTGAAATCTGGTATTGTGATGCCTCCGGCTTTGTACTATGCTAATTAATGGTAAAACTACTACTCAAACAGTACTTTATACTTTGTGTATCTGTGTGGGTGCAAACTGTTGAAATCTTTACTTAGTATATACCTAGTTGATCTTCTGTATATAAAGATGATTGAAAATGAATCTTTATGCAAAATGGGATGGGAGAGTGAGTGGGAGATGGGATGGTTGCGGGTGGGAAGGAGGTTATGGGGGGAAATGCTGCTATGATCCAAAAGTTGTACTTTCAAAATTTATATTTATTAAATACAAGTTTTTAAAAAGCTATCAACTGAGTAGCTTGCAAAAATTCATTTTCCACAGTTCTTGAGGATAGGAAATATAAGATCAAGGCATCAGCGTATGTCTTGGCTGAGGGCCCTCTTTTGGTTTATAGATAATACCTTCTTGCTATTCATTACTTTATAGAAGGTCACTTATCCCCAAAGGCTCCTCCTCCTAATACTAGCACATTGCTGGTTAGACTTTAACCTGAGTTTTGGAGGGCCGCAAACTCATAGTCCATAACACCATGAATTCTGTTGGCTTTGTGATCTGAAGGTGCTCCTTCACCTTTTCTTCTGACTTGGTCATCATTGGATCTTCAGCTTAGACACAGTTTCTAGAATAGAGTTGATTTGCTAAATTTATGATTGTGAGATCGAGAAGTGAGGCTGAAGAGGGAGGAAAAGAAGAAATAGGGAAAGAAAGAAGGAAGACATGATCTTTTACATTGCCTATTATTATAACCTAAATGATTGCTGCTGATTTTCAGAAATATCATCCCCATTTTACATTACATTATTCTATACCCTAGAAAGTTTGTAATCACCCTTGTGAATGCTTGTTTAAATTCAAATGCCCTATAATTCCTGCTTTTTAGGGAAGTAGTAGCTTGTTGTTACCAGAGACACTTTGGAAGTAGCTACAGGCCAATCAGTAACACGTTAGTACTTTTGGAGAGATTCTGCTCCAAGCACATAATTGTTGGAAATTTTATTCTATCCTCTTGGCTTAAAGCACAGCATGTAGTTGTCACTCGGGGAAATTTGCTCCGGGGGTGAGTGTGACATTGATAGGATCTAATTTCACACCCAATACAACAGGTTGAAGAGCATCACTACATTGCAAACCTTAAGTTTTGTCTGTTGCTTGGTTGCCTTTTTGTTGCCAAACTCTATGTCCTAGTTTGCTCTGCCAAAACTGGCAGGCTAGCAGCTCTTCAAAAAAATTAGACAGAGGATATAATTTTCTGTAGCATATGATGAAAGATGGAAAAAATCCACAACAGTAAGAAAATGTCTTTATACAAATGCAAGGACTACAGGAGGCTGGCAAGAAGATAACTGTGTATCTGAGTGAGGAGATTATGACTACATTTAGACAAACAAAATCTGCTAAGATCATGTTCATTGCTAGATGTCATCTCTGAAAGATAAGTATCATGGAGAGATAGGATAATGAAAAAATGAAGATGTGACATCTATATCAAAGAGTGTTTTTAGAAATATTAGTGGGACATTAATTAGTATTGAGATAAGGACAAACTGAATTGTAGCTTATGAGATTAACATATAAGAGCTGAATAGTACATTGTCTACTTTCAAGATGCTTTTATTTTGTGTAAGATGTTACATTCTTCAAGAAATGGATAACACTAGTCTTCATTTTGCCTGTTTAAAATTATTTTGATTTATTTTTGCATCAACTACATTAATTGCTGGGCTTTTTAAGATAAAAAGATGGGAAAAAATAAACATGGTTTCCATTCTAAGGGATTTGCAAACTATCAACAGTTTCACAAGCAATTCTCGTATAAGGCAGAATGGGATACTTACAAAATTGAGCAGTACTAACAAATTAACCACAAGTTCAGAGTACAGAAATATTAACCCTTTCACATATAATCAAAGCAAATGCTTTTGCAGAAGATGGCATTTAGATAGTTGATGTGATTTCAGAAAGAGGAAGCAGGTCTAGAGAACTAATAGCAATAAGGAGTGAATGCACCAATTGGAGAGGAGGGAAGACTGTCTCCTCTCCCCAGTTCATTTCTGGGCTGTTTACTCCATCTCAGTTGCTGAAATGATCATCTCCATCTAGATACCCAAACTAGGTATCTGCAAGTTATTCACAAATCATAAATGTCCCTCACTCTCCAAATCTAATAAGTCACTAAATTGTGCCAGAGCCATTTTATTATGTCTTCTTCATTTCATTCTTTAATGTTTGTAATTCTCATCATACAGATCTTTGACATCTTGGTCAAATTTATTCTAAGATATTTTATGTTTTAGAGCTATTGTGAATGAGATTTATCTTAAAAGTTCTTTCTCAGCCATGACACTGTGTATATATAAAGTCTATTGATTTTTGTGTGTTGATTTTATATCCTGCCACTTTACCAAACTCCTTTATGAGTTCCAGTAGTCTCTCAGTGGAGTCTTTTGAATCTCCTACATTTAGAATCATGTCATCTGCAAATAGGGATAGTTTGACTTCCTCTGCACAGTTTGTATCCCTTTGATTTCTTTTTCTTGCCCAATGGCTCTGGCTTAAACTTCTAGGACTATATTAAATAACAATGATGAGAGTAGGAATACTTTTATGGTGACAGATGTTAGAAGAAATGCTTCTGACTTCTCCCCATTCAATAGGAAGCTGACCATAGGTTTTTCATAAGTTGCCTTGGTTATATTGATGAATGTTCCTTCTATCCCCAATTGCTTAAGGTTTTTGTCATGAAAGGAAGTTGCATTTTAACAAATGCTTTCTCTATATCTATTGAGCCAATCATATTGTTTTTGTTCTTCAGTTTGTTAATGTGATGTATCACATTGGTTGATTTGTGAATGTTGAAGCATCCTGCATACCAGGAATAAATTCCACTTGCCTAGCTAAATAATTTTTCTAATATGTTGTTGGATTCAATTGGCTAATATTTTATTGAGTATTTTTGCATCTATGTTTACCAGGGATATTGTCTGTAGTTTTCTTTTTCTGTCATATCTTTTTCAGGTTTAGGAATTAAGGTGATGCTGACTTCATAGGAGTTTGAGAGGATTCCCTTCCTTTTAATTGTTTTCAATAGCTTGAGAAGAATTAGAATTAGTTCTTCTTTGTCTGGTAGAATTCAGCAGTTAAGCTATCCAGTTCTTTGCTTTTCCTTTTTGTGATGGTTTTCATTACTGATTCAATCTCTATCTTGATTATCAGTCTGTTTAGGTTTTCTATGTCTTCATGACTCAATTTTGGTAGATTGTATGTGTGTAGGCATCTATCCTTTTTTTGTAGGTTTACCTAGGTATACAGCTCTCTGTTGTTACATTTCCTTTTTCTTCTCTTATTTTATTGATTGATTTGGGGTCTTCTCCCTTTTTTTTTTTTTTTTTTGGTTAGTTGGGTCAGTGGTGTATCAATATTCTTTATTTTTTTCAAAAAATCAGCGCTTTTTATTTCACTGATCTTTGTATCACTTTTTGGTTTCAATTTTGTTTATTTATTCTTGAAATTTAATTATTTCTTGCCTCTTACTAAACTGGGGTTTGGTTTGTTGTTGTTTTCCTCGGTCCTTGAGATGCATTGATAGATCATTCATTTTACACATTTCCAATTTTTTTTATGTATACATCAATTGCTATAAATTTCCCTCAACACTGTATTACGTAAATTTTGATATGATGTATTGTCTTCACTTGAAATTTTTTATTTCTAATATAACCCATGGTTCATTCAGGAGCATGTTGTTCAGTCTTCATGTATTTGCAAATGATCTAGAGATCCTTGAGTTGTTGATTTATGTCTTCACTACATTGTGGTCAGAGAAGATACATAGTATGATTTTGGTTTTTTGAATTTCCTGAGACTTGCTTTATGGCCTAACATATGGTCTGTCCCAGAGAAGTTCCATGTACAAATGAGGAGAATGTATATTCTTCAACTGTGGGGTGAAAAGTTTTGTACATTATCAGTTGGGTCCATTTGGTCCATAGTGTTGATTTAGCTCTGTTGTCTATTTGTTGATTTTCTGTTGAGTTGATCTGTCCATTAATGAAAGTGGGGTGTTGAAGTTCCCATTAGTATTATATTGGAGTATATGTCTTCCTTTAGATCCATTAACATATCTTTTAAATAGCCAAACATCATCTGATTGGATGCATATACATTTATTATAGTCATATGTTAGTACTGAATTGATCCCTTACTCATTACCTGTGTCCTTATCCATTTCTTTTAACAGTTTTTGTTTTAAAGTCTATTTCGTCTGATATTAGGATGGCTACATATGCCCTTTCTTCTTTCTGTTAACATGCAGTATCTTTTTCCATCCTTTCATTTTCAGTCTTCATGAATCTTTTCTGGTGAGATGTGTTTCTTGTAGGCAGAAAATAGATGGGTCTTGTTTCTTAATCCATTCAGAAAGTCTGTATCTTTTAACTGGAAAGTTGAGGCCATTTACATTCAAAGTGACTTGATAAGTAATGACTGGCCCTGCCATTTTTCCATAAATATTCCTATTGATTATTTTGGATTTCTTTTGTACTTTTACTGAAAGATTTTCTAGCTTCACAGTCTTAATAATGATGGCTATCTTTCTATGTTTCTCTGTATAGCACCTCCTTAGGCTTCTTTTGTAAGGTTGGATGAGTGGTAACAAATTATTTCAACTTCTGTTTGTTATGGAAGGTCTTTTATTTTACCTTAATTCATAAATGAGAGCTTTGTAGGGTGCAGTATTCTGGGCTGATAGTTTTTTTCTCTTGAGATTTGGACTATGCCTCACCATTCTCTCCAAGCCTGTAGAGTTTCTGACAAGTCAGCTGTAAATCTAACTGGAGATCCTCTGAAAGTAATCTGGTATTTCTTTCATGCACATTTAAGAATCTTTTTCTTATGTTTTACTGTTCAAAATTTGACTATAATATGTCATGGTGAAAATCTGTTTTGGCATGTCTGTTAGGAATTCTATGTGCCTCCTGTTCTTGGAAGTCCTTTTTCTTTCTCAGAATTGGAGAATTTTTTTGTGATCATTTCACCAAATAGGCCTTTTAGTGCATTCTCTCCACACCTTAAGGAACTCCCAAGAGCCATACATTGGGCTGTTTGATAGTATCCCATAAATCTCCAATGCTGTTTTTAAGTTTTCTAATTTCTTCTTGTTCTTTTTGGTCTGACTGAAAAATTTCCAAAGATTTCTCTTCTATCTCAGGTATTCATTCTTCTGCCTTGTGAAGTCTGTTATTAAGGCTTTCTACCACATTTTTTATTTAACCTTTTTAATTATTCATTTTGATTTCATTTTTATTTCTCTTTAAAAATCTCAATTTTATGGGAAAAATTTTCATTCCTGCAAGCTGCTGCTCACCCTAGCTCCCAGCTACTATAGTAGTGTGTTGTGTTCATGTTTGTGCTATGGCATTCCTCATCCTTTCATAGAATTCCTAGTGTGGTTACTATGGTTTTCTCTCTAATTCTCCCCTGAAAATGCATGTCCTAGACATTTATTTTTATTTTTATTTTTTACTATTTATCCCTAGCCTAGCACAGTACATTCTTCCCTACTCTGCCATCTTGGAATTCCCAAAATACTCTTTGGAAATAAATTTGACTCATGTTGAGGACTGTATTAAATAATAATACTTTAAAATATTGTATTAAATAATAATAATCATAACATTGAGCATTTATTAACTGTGTCCTGTGTGAGTATTATTAATAATTAAAGTTGTTTAATCCTCAAAACAGTTCTTTGATACATATGCTACTATCTCTAATTTATGCAAATTTCAAGATTGAGGCAAAGTGGTATGGGGGATTGTTCAGGTTTGCTTGTGACAGTTGCTGATTGTCACTAAATGGTTCAAAAGAGTTCATTCTCCTATTCAGCAACTATTTAGCTCCCACTGTTTTTGTGTCTGCCATAATGCTTAGCGATAAAGATATCCAGTTGTAAAAAATGGAAACATAAATTATAGTCAGAAAATGGACAAAGAGTCAAGGCTCAGATATCGTTACCCAATTTATTATGGATCTTGGAAGACACACTGAAAAAGCCCTTCAAGAGTATAGTGTATTGGATTGGCCAGCGTTGGAGTCTTATTGTTTAGGTTTGAATTCCAGCCCTACTTTTGGACAAGTAATTTAAGCTCTCAGTAAAAGAGGGGAAATAATTAGTTCAATTTCAGTGAGTTGCGGTGAAGAAAAGCTAATATTTTATAGGGAGATAACATTTGTGGCATGCATGCCACAAATGAGAACAATAAAGACAAATAAGGACAATAATGGTGCTATTGCTATTATGATGACTATGATGGTGATGATGACAATGGCAACATCCAAATAGTATGTGATAGAATATTTCCTTTGCTCTTGGCACACATATTCTCTCTCTTCTTTCTTCCCCAGAGTAACCTATTTGATATTCAGGGCCTCCACACTGCATAACTTCTCTTTTTCCAAAAAAATTATCTCAGTCTTAATTGACAATCATATGTATTTATGGAGTACAATGTGATGATTTGACACATGCATATACATCATGGAGTGATCAGTTCAGGTAACTGAGCAAAAATCATGGCCTGTTATAAAGAAATAAGAATCATTATTATCCTTTATGTCTATTCTGTCCCAATCACTGCCTGTGCCTAAATCATATATTAAGTGTATGTAATCTTCTCAATAACCCTACCAAAGGACAAAAATTCAGACAACTTGAGAAGCAGCAGAAAACAAATGAGAGTAAGAATTTGAAATTTTGTCTATATGACTCAAGTCCAAGCATTTTCATTTTATTCTGCAATAAAATGCCAAAAAGGTATTATCAACCAACAACAGTAATGTATTAAGTGTAGACTAGAAGCTTAATGTGTTAAATCAGGGTATTATAGACTATAGTGGTCCCCTGTGCAGGAGACCTATGAGTAGAAATGTGAAATTCTTATATTTGAAAGGTAATCCTTTACTCTTTTCCTCTGATATGTTATTCACTTTAAGAATAACACAAAATTGAAGGTCAGATTTAAGTCTACTTATTAAATATTTATTTTACTTTTATTATTATGATAATTTGCTATTGGTCATTTGTTAGCTGCTTCTGTCCTTTTACTTGAGGTACTTCAGCTTTCTCCCACCATGATTCCATAAGCTTGAGAATATTATCCCCAATAATTGGAATTTGGAATCTACAAAATGGAGAAGTCAAGATGTGTTCTTAGATGTTTCTACATTAAACGTAGCTTACTAACTCATTTAGTTTAAGAGAGTAGCTTTTAGAGTCCTCAATTATTCTCACTCAGGGGTCTCGAATGAAAAAAGCCCCACAAGTTATTTTAACTAATTAAAAATTTACCAGAGTCATAAAAAAGATGTTAAAAAAAAAAACCCTCTATATCCCATATGCACAGATTCTTCAAGTATTATCAAAAGCATTTGTTTCATGGCCTTCTCTTAGTCTCTGTCTCCCTCTCTTTTTCTCTCTGCACTCTCTACCCCCAGCCAAGTACTCACACAAACACACATACTCACACTCTTATATACTCCTATTAGTCAGTATTATTCTAATCATTTCAGAGAAGATTGAAAACAAGTATAAAAACCCTAACACTTCTAAAAACTCCACTGTTTCCTCAAACCAAGAACATTTCTACATAAGCATCATACAAACTTCCAAACCAGAAAATCAACATTGATATACAGCAACCATTTAATCAACAGACCTAATTCAAATTTTTGCAATTGTCTCAATAAAATCCTTCCTTTCTGGCCCAGAATCCCACACAGGAATGAATGCTCATTGCATTGCCTTGTCATGTTTCTTTGCTCTCCTCCAAACTAGAACCCTAGTGGTTCTATGGTCTTTCCTTGTCTTTTGCATTCTTGGAAGATTCTTGAAGAGTAAAGTTCTAAGTTTATAGGTTGATCCTCAGTCTGGATCTATCTGCTGTTTACTCATAACCAGATTTAGATCATGCTCTTTTGGCAGAAATTTCCTTGAAATATTCTGTTTTTCTTAGTACCTATTACCAGATTCTCATAGTAGCCTATCACATCTTTGGTGATGTTAAATTTGATCATTGGCCACATTGATACCTGGTAGATTTCTCCACCATAATGTCAGCATTTTCCTTTATAATAGATGATCTTTTTTATTTGACAGGTAGAGTTATAGACAGAGAGAGAGAGAGAGAGAGAGAGAGAGAGAGAGAGAGAAAGGTCTTCCCTCTGTTGGTTCAATCCCCAAATGGCCGCTACGGACAGCACTGCACTGATCCGAAGCCAGGAGCCAGGTGCTTCCTCCTGGTCTCCCATGTGGGTGGAGGAGCCCAAGCACTTGGGCCATCCTCCACTGCCCTCCCGGGCCACAGCAGAGAGCTGGACTGGAAGAGGAGCAACCAGGACTAGAACCCGGCGCCCATATGGGATACCAGCGCCACAGGCAGAGGATTAACCAAGTGAGCCATGGCGCCAGCCCATAATAGATGATTTTTTTATGTGAAATATTTCAAGAGCTCTCATTATTTCATTGTCATGTCTTTTTCCTCTGCTCCAAACTAGAGTACTTACTGTTTTATGGCCTTTTCTTCTTTTTCAAGTCCTTGACAGATCTTAAAGAGGGAAGTTTCAGCATTTTGCAAGCCTTAATAACGCCCCCACATACTTGGACTTCCTTGAAATCTCCTGATTCAATAAATTCTCACTGGGATAATTGCTTTGTGACAATTTCCATCATTTCTTCCTCATTTATTCATTAGTGTTCTGTGTTAAGAAAGAATATTTGCTTCTCCTACACTTATTTATTGGTATCAGGATGTTCTCATGATTCCAACTTGTTAATTGGTTAAATTTTATTATTACCATTGTTTGTGTTGATTCTCAAATGCTTTCAGCCATGGCCAATGCAATCCCTTTCTGTATATTTCTGACATTTTTCCATAATTCTTGAGAATTTCCTCTATTTTTGGCCATGAGCTGTTTCAGATTTGTTTTATGCTTTATTATCCCTACCTCTGAAATCAGTCATTTCTCCCAAGAACTCTGGCTTCTTTTAGCAGAGAAGGGAAGCAGAAACCAAGATCTGTGTGTGTGATGTGACCAGTGCTACCAAATATTGTTTTCTGGACCTCTTAGTGAAGAAATCTAGAAATAAAATTCATTTTTACATGTACAAACAAGCATGCCTCTATGAACACACACACACATTTAAACCTGTTAATATTTCTATATGTATGGGCACATACTGAAAAAACAGAGAAGAAAAGGACTGGGAATGTAAAGATGAGAGGAAGGTAGAAAGCAGCACAAAGAAGTAAAAGGAGTTTTTAAATATAACAACCAATTAGTATATTTGGTTCACACACTTGTTAACAAATTTGAATTGTACAGAGTAAACAAAAAACTTTAGAAAATAACTCAGGCAAAAAGTGTGAACTTTTTAAGTTAGGGCTATGTTAAGGCAAAGAAGTTTCACAAAAAAACATTTTAGTATCCTATAAAAATATTTTGGTATACTGAAATTATTTTGCATAAAACCCAAGACCCAATGTATACTTTAGACCAATTTCTTTAAAGGAATGGAGTGTTTTGTCTGTTAATTTGGGTTTTCCAAACCCTGAAAAAAGTTACTTGTCAAATTTAACTAACTCATCAGAAAGAATTCACTTGTTTTTTTCCACTGGAGGCAGTTTATGTGTACAGCTGTGACACACACACACACACACTCACACACATGTATATATATATATATATATATATACACAACTCACAAAGTTTATGGAAAAATGAAATTAAAAGATAAGCTTATTTTGGTATAAAAAATGTCTGTCTCTATTTATATAATCTCCATGAAGTACAGAAGAGTCAATCCATAGCTGAAGCCAATGCTTGTTAGTGTTCTTATCTAGGTAGCACAGGTCATAGCAGGTTAGACAGGGTTACAACATTCATCTTGATGGAATAAAGGTAAAGTCATTTAGAGGAAGTCATATGAACAGGGAAAAGGACCCACAATAGAAATATTAATAATAACACAACAACTGTGTTTTGCATATGCATGTGTTCTAGAAAGATGTATGCAAACATAAACAAAACACATTAATTTTTCTCCAAAGCATAAACAAACATTGCCTTGTTTGGCAAAATCTTCAAAATGCATATTGCTCCCTTTGGCTTTTTTCTTTACTACAATAGGAGTATGTTTTGTATTAAATCCATTGTTACTAGGAAATTAATCCCAAAATATGCCAGCGTGGCTTTCCATAGTATTACGGATCCCTATTTCACATGAAAAAATGCAGCCTTGGCTAAACACATCAGCCCCTGGAAATTTAAAAAGAAAAGTATAAAGTTTTCTCTTAAAGTGGAATGCAAGGAGCATGTAAGAAGATGCTAGAGAGTTGGACACTGTAACCTGTTGGTTACAGTGCTGTCACTCCACAAGCAGCTATCAAACCACATGTGTATCAAGAAGAAATAATGATGAGGCCTCACATGAGGGGGCATTCACTACAGCTGTTTTCTTGCAAAATTATAGGAAGAAGAAAAACAGGGACTCTATATTCATCTGCTGCTCAAAATAAACCCTGGAAAATAAACTTGTTTTTATCATTTGAGTAGGGTAATAAATTAGCAGATAAAGATAATGTGAGTGACACAATCAGTCTTGATTTCAGCCAATCAGCTGTTGAAGCATTGTGTAGGAAATGCAGTGATCATGCCAAGGCAGTCACTCACTGACTGGCCCCTGAGAAAGGGGAGGGAAGATACAGTGAGGGGGTACAAATCCCGAGAAGAGGCCGTCCGTGGCCATGCCATTCTTGGAGCAAGGTTCTAGACTCTCTCAGTCCTAGTAACTGGGCCATGACACACTTTATATAAACTTCAAATTAGAATGCTGTAAAGACTTCTGTCTTAGGGAGGCCTTGGACAAGGTAGAAATGGCAGCATTTTTGAAAGCTTCTCTTTTAGAGCAGTGAAGATGCACCTACAGTCAAGAAAAGGCTTACAGCTACCATCAGGGGAGGAAAGGCCGACATGCCCCAAATGTATGGTTGACAAGTTGCAGTATATTTCTCCTGGATCTTTGAAGCTCACCAGTTGTTCTTAGGGAGTTCTGAAGATACCATCTCATCCTTCCCACCCAGGCAAGGATGTAAGTTACAGGAGTATAATGGCTTTGCCTGCTTTTTTTTACTGCAGAAAGCAACCAGTACATAGTAGGAACTGAACAAGATTTGTCTACTGAATGACTCACCATCACAAATGCCATTGAGTGCTTATCATGTGTTTGGTGCTGGCCTGTGGACCTTATCCTTTCCTCTTTGACAAGGACAGACTGAAAAAGAAGTATGGGAACCTAAATCAATACCATGGTGATTTTTTTGGCAAGTACACAAGAATTTCTGCCAATAGTCTCCACCAGAAACAGTGAGTTAAAAAAGAAGCTCTCTGCCATGGCCCATTTTGACACAGCAAGTAAAGCTGCCATCTACATTGCTGGCATCCTATCTGGGTGCCAGTTCATGTCCCGGCTGCTCTACTTCAGATCCTGCACCCCACTAATGACCTGGGAAAAGCAACAGAAAATAGCCCAAGTGTTTGGGCCCCTGCCACCTACATGGGAGACCTGGTTGAAGCTCTTGGCTTTGGCCTGGCCCAACCCAGGCTGTTGTGGCCATCTGGGGAGTGAACCAGCAGATGGAAGATATCTCTCTCTCTCTCTCTCTCTCTCTAACACTGACTTTCAATTAAATAAATATATCTTTAAAAACTTACAAGGAAGCTCTCTGCCATCACACTCTCCATTTGTATGGGGTCAAAAGCGCTTGTGTGCTAGAATCTGATCAGAAAGATTGATAAAATTACCTTGGAGGCCGGTGCCACAGCTCTCTTGGCTAATCCTCCACCTGTGGCACTGGCACCCTGGGTTCTAGTCCCAGCTGGGGCACCAGATTCTGTCCTGGATGCTCCTCTTCCAGTCCAGCTCTCTGCTGTGGCCCCAGAGGGCAGTGGAGGAGGGCCCAGGTCCTTGGGTCCTGCACCCTCATGGGAGACCAGTAGGAAGCACCTGGCTCCTGGCTTCAGATTGGCGCAGCATGCCAGCTGCAGCGCACTGGCCATAGCACCCATTTGGGGGTTGAACCAATCGAAGGAAAACCTTTCTCTCTGTCTCTCTCTCTCTCACTGTCTAACTCTGCCTGTCCAAAAAAAAAAAAAAAAATTACCTTGGGAAATTTAACCTGGTTCCACAGCCTCAGCCTGCACATTGCTTCTGATGGTATTCACATTTCTAAAACCCTGTGAGGGGAAATAGGAGATTCAATGATTCGGGACCAGAAATTGATGGACCTTGGAAATAATGCTGGGCTGAAAAATACAGAGTCAACATGATTGGACATTGTGCAATCAAGTAAACAATCCCAATAGACCTGGAGGCATACACGGGACAAGGATTTCAGAGGTGACAGTTGCAGATACCTTCCAAATGAAGGACAAGAGAAACTCATCTTTAACATAAATGGTGTGGAAAACAATGAGTAGTCAAAACTGAAAATAAGCTGATGTCCTAAACAAGAAGACAGATAGTGCCTCACCTACCAGACGGCTGTAACCTTCTTCAATTGTTTTCCTTTGACCAAAATATTCCTCAAAAAGAAAAACAATGTAAAGAAAATGTTGCAGTCATGGAGTACTATGTTAATTATGGCCTAATAGGAATATAATACCAACAGCACGCCACAAGCAATCAGATTTCAAACACTAGAATTCTTTTGTCCGAATATTTCCAGACGGTATCTTGGCATTGGCCAAAACCTTGAAATTTGGTTAGAATTAAGAAAAAATAAGACAAGGAGGTCTCTTTTTGGAAGCCCCTGTATTATAGCGACACTGATTCTTCTTTAGCATCTTTTATATGAACATTTCGTGAATGCTAATTAATCAATCCTCACAACAGTTCTGTGAGTAAGAAATGTAGCCGTTAAAAAACACAGGTTCAGGAAGCTGAGGAATCAAGTAGAAAGCTGTGTTATTACCTGAGAGAGAAACTTTTCCATTACCAATTCCCTAAGAAAGTGTTTTCATATAAGAAGCCCAGAAAATCTCTAAAACTGTATGGTCAAATTGGAAAAAAAATTGATAACATTATTGTCACCATGATTAAATTTGTAGCAGAATAAGTGTGGCACACTATTTTAAATAACAACTAGAGAATTCTCCTTCTGGTCTTGATAAACTCATCTGTGAATCTCTTTTTTGTATTAGCTTTGCTTCTCCTGATCATTTATTTACATGTCTTTGACCAAATAGAGAAAAAAAGGTCTTGTAATTTAATATCCTCTGTTGTGTGGCCTCATCTAATGCCAGAGGGTTAAAACCTGGACTTAACTTCTTGGAGAAGGAAAAGTTGTGTTCACTGGGCTGGGCTCCAGTGAGATTTTTTTTTTTCTTTCTGAGGCCATGTGTGCTTTGTCCATCTACAGGATTTTAGACTCAAGTAAGTAAACATGGTTTGGAATAATTTATGTGAAGCGTGTTTGGTAAATGACTGAAATTTACTCCAGATTGGAGAGATTTCTAAGGAAGACAAGAGCCTCCCTGCTTGCAGTTTCTCCGGCAAGCAGCAGGTACGGGGAGAGCCCTTCTGCCATCACATCCTTCCCTGAGCTGGGTCAAAGGCCCCAGAGTGTTGGCATCTGGAAAATAAGGTTGCTAGATCCTGCCTAGAATTTTTGACCTGCAAGACACTTGTAGTAGGAGTCGGCCTTTGGTGTGTGTTAGTGCCTTCCAGTGCCTTCTTTCAAAGGCTCCAGCTCTAAGTTTCTCTGACTCTGAATCTCAAACTCTGCCCTTGTTAGGAACCTAAAGACATCAATTAAAAGACCTTAAACTAGCCCACCTGATTCTTAGAAAGGCCTAAAGCTTTCATTCTAGAATGTTCTGTGAAGACTTTGAGATCCAAATTTTGTAGTTATCTATATATTGTGCTTCTATTAAAAACCTTGAAGGCTACATTGTTAGCTCCACAGATAGCTTAAAACTTTCTGTCAGTGATTAACTATTTCAATTCTAGAGTTGAGAGATTAAAGATTTGATAAGATAATTTACATTTTAATCTAAGTTCACAACTGTGAGTTGACAGGTGTTTGTATTTAATAAAATTTCTATTAAAGGTTTTTAGTACCCATGGATATTATGCTGGAGTTTAACATCCAAGACCTTATAATAGCAATTTTAAACCTATTATTTTGGCAACTATTTTAAGATAATATAAGGAATAAAACTCATGAAGACTATTGTCTTAGTTAAGTTCACTTGCATCTCATTTATGTTCTCTTCACTTTTTTATGAACTAATTTACTTTTTACTCTGATGTGCACAACTAATTCCACTGTCCAAATTTCTTTGAATAAGACTAAATTGGATTAATATGCTACACGAAAATGTTTGTCACTAGCACCAGAATGTATTTTTTCACTCTAAGACAACATAGGTAGCAAGCCATGTTCTTCCCTCAGTCAGAATCAGTGTTCAAATCATCCAGGCTAAGGATGCCTGCAGGTCTGACATACTTTTAAAGGTACGAAAGCCAACTTGGCTAAAACCAGTAAAACAAAAAACATCCCCAGAGATCCAATCAGCTCAGTTCTTCTAATTAACTCCAAAAGGTGAAGCTGAACCTGTTCTAAAGCCAGAAATGCCAGAAAGCATTTCTTCCATTTCTCTCCCAGTGGGGAGCTCATGCAATTCTGCCATTCAGACCCACAAAGGGGTGGCACAGGTCATTTAGAGACTTGGACTTAGAAACTAAAGGACTCCAGACCTTTCAACAAGAAGAGAAATAAGTCAAGAGTCGAGACATTATACGCAGAATCATCGGGATCAAACTGTTGTTCTTGTACTTCCTATCTTGTATGATGAATGACTTCCTCCATCTCTTTGTTCCTCAGTTACCCTAACAATAAAATGAGGGCAATGCTAGAACCTCCTGGACATAGTTATTAGGTTCAGGTGAGGGAAGGTGGATAGAGCACATAGAATAGGGACAGGCTTGGAAAAACTACTGCTTCAAAAATATGGAGGGACATCACATGAGTACTTGCTAGCATCTCTCCAAATGGTTCAAAATTTTTCCTGATGTTTGATTTTTTATTTATTTATTTAAAAGTCAGAGTTACACAGAGAGAGAAGGGGCAGAGAGACAGGTCTTACATCTGCTAATGCACTCCCCGATTGGCCACAAAGGCCAGAGTTGTGCTGATCCAAAGCTAGGAGCCAGGAGCTTCCTCTGGGTCTCCCAAGGACTTGGTCCATCTTCTACTGGTTTCCTAGGCCACAGCAGAGAGCTGGACTGGAAATGGAGCAGCCTGGATTTGAACTGACACCCATATGGGATGCTGGCGCCAAAGGCGGTGGCCTTTCCTACTACGCCACAGCACAAGCTCCAAATGTTTGATTTTTTTAAACATTCAGCTTGTATACTGCTTCATGGGTGTTTTCAGTGCCAATCTCACTCAGTTTTGTAGCTCTACAGTGATTTTCTGTAATATCTTGTACTTGACTTCTAATAGATTAAAACTTAATAGAAACATGCACTAACAGAACATTATCATATTATCAAATATGGAATATTAGATTATTTTTGGCTTGTTCTACCTTTGAAGTCTAATCAAATATTTCATGGTGGAACACGTACTACACCTAGCATTCTATGGGACTAACATGATTCATAAAGCACAAACATGACATCAATAACAAGAAAGGGGAATGTTCCAATTTCCTTTTACTTTTAGAAACTCCCCTAGAGGTTGGCATTTGGTTTAGTAGTTAAGCCTCCAGTTGAGAAATCCACCATTTGGTGGAGTATCTGGATTCAGGTCCCAGTTTCTCTCCCTCTTCATGCTAATGCCTGCACCTGAAGACAATAGGTAATGGTTGAAATTGTTGGTCCCCTGCCACTAATGGGACCACCTGGATTGAATTCTTGGCTCCTGGCTTTGGTCTTGACCCAACCACTAAAGGCATTTGGAGAGTGAACCAAAGGATAGATCTTGGTGTCTATCTCTCTCATTATCTCTTTCTTTCTCTCTGCCTGACAAATAAAACAAATAAATGAACAATAGTAACTTCCCCCATATATCACCCAAGTTAGCTTACTATATATTATTTAGAATACCTGGTTTTGAATCTCTTAATTATGCAATTCACCATTAGCTTCAATCATAGAATACAAACAATAGAGTAAAACTGTTTCAGCTGCTACTATCTAAATGCAAGTGCAGTTTTTGCTTACCTTTTGCAGCTGGATTTTATGGTCACTACAAACTGAAAATACACCATTCTTTGCATTAATCTTTAAGGTCAACATAAGCATAAAAATACCAGAAGTGTTCCCTTAAAGCTATATATCCTAGCAACCAAGTCTTAATTTTACCAAAGTGCCTGCTGTGATTAGTAACTAAAGTAGTGATAGTCACTCAATTTCTAAACCTGAAATTGGCCACAGTTGAGACAGTAACAATAGTGATCTTTAAATAATTTTAACCCAGGCTGGCACCGCGGCTCACTAGGCTAATCCTCCGCCTGCGGCGCCAGCACACCAGGTTCTAGTCCCAGTTGGGGCACCGGATTCTGTCGCGGTTCTCCTCTTCCTGTCCAGCTCTCTGCTGTGGCCCAAGTCCTTGGGCCCTGCACCCGCATGGGAGACCAGGAGAAGCACCTGGCTCCTGGCTGTGAATCAGCGCGGCCCGGCGGCCATTGTGGGGTGAACCAACGGAAAAGGAAGACCTTTCTCTCTCTCTCTCTCTCTCTCTCTCTCTCTCACTGTCCACCCTGCCTGTCAAAAAAAAAAAAATTAACCCAGAAACCTTTTATTTAAAGTATATAAACTTCATGCATTTCATAAACACAAATTTAGGAACACAGTGATTCTTCCCACCCTACTTGCCCTCCCACCCACACTCTTACCTTTCTTTCAAGATTTATTTATTTTATTTGAAAGTCAGAGTTACAGAGAGATGGAGATGAAGAGATATAGTGCACATGCTTCTGTCCACTGGTTCTCCACCCAGAGGGCCGCAATGGGTTGCAGCAGTCTGAAGCCAGGAGCCAAGAGCTTTTTCCAGCTGTCCCTAGTAGGAGGCAGGAAACCGCTATCTTCTGCTGCTTTTCCCAGATCATTAACAGGGAGCTGGATCAGAAGTGGGGCAACCAGGACACGAACTGGCACCTATGTGGGATGCCAGCATCACAGGTAGTAGCTTTACCTTCTACGCCTAGTCTTTGAATGCTGGCAAAGGTTGTAACCAGTATTCACAATCAAAACCATTTCTGAAGGAAAAAATATTATTGGAACATAAATATAACACAAATTTGATTCTAGAAATCACATTTGTTACTTTTTACTGTGATAAAACAAAAAATAAACTATGGTCAATATAACATGAATTCTTTTTTTTTTGAAGATTTATTTATTTATTTGAAAGGCTAAGTTATGGAGAGGCAGAGGCAAAAAGAGAGAGAGGTCTTTCATCCGCTGGTTCACCCCCCAAGTGGCAGCAATGGCTGGAGCTGGGCCAATCCAAAGCCAGGAGCTAGAAGCTTCCTCCAGGTCTCCCATGCAGGTGCAGGGGCCTAAGGACTTGGGCCATCTTCTAAACTGCTTTCCCAGGCCATGGCACAGACCTGGATCGGAAGCAGAGCAGCTAGGACTCAAACTGGTACCCATATGGAACACTGGCACTGCAGGTGGCGGCTTTACCTGCTACACCACAGCACCGGCCCCTGCATGAATTCTTAACATGTATTTTTCTAATTAAGAGGGCATGAACAAGCACTCCCACCTCCATTTAGTAATCAGAAATACTGATGGCTTGCAGATCATATTTTAAATGAGCTTGATGAATAATAATTCAAAAATATAGCTATTAAAATTCTTAGTACATCTTACACTTTAAAAACTCATTCTTTTTTCTGAATTCTATTATCAAGATTTAAATTTTTTTAATTTTTATATTTTCTATGGATAAAATAATGGTGAATTTATAACTCAGGTTAGTAAAAATAAGAGCACTAACAACTGCTGAGTTCCCAGCATATATTAAACATGGTTGTAAGTTGTTTAGTCATTGACAAATTTGATTCTCAGATCAATAATATAATGAGGTACAACTATTTCAATTTTATAGATCTGAAACCGAGGCTTACAGGTACTTTAATTTACTTAAAGATTAGATATCTAATAATGACAGAACCATAATTTGGTTAGCTTCAAAGACTGTATTTTAAGTTCTTTCTCAAATAGACATAGATAGAAATATATAAGTATATATATACAATATAAAATATATATACATATTATACATATGTATATATATGTACTGATACAGGTTGGGTATCTCTTATTCAACATGCTTAGAACAAGGGGGTGTTTTAGGATTTTGGAATACTTGGAATATACATAATGAGATATTTGGGGGTGGGGACCCACGTCTAAACACAAACTTTATATATATTTCATATATATATATATATATTACACACATAGCCTCACAATAATTTTATAAAACACTATACTGTAGTTCTCTTATTTCTTTGAAAAGTAAAGTGACAGGGAGGTGGGGGAAAGAGAGGAAGAGGGAGAGAGAGAGAGAGAGAGAGAGAGAGAGAATCTCTAGCCATTAATATATTTCCCAAATCCAGTAGCAGCCAGTATTGGGCCAGGCTAAAGCCAAAAACTCGATCTGGGTTTCCCACGTAGGTGGCAGGGACCCAACTTCTCAAGTCGTCTGCTGTATCCTATGGGGTACACTAGCTAGAAGCTGGATTGGAAGCAGAAATGGGATTCAATCCCATGTACTCCAATATGGGATGTAGGTGCCCTAGTCATCAGCTTAATCCCTTGTACCACAATGCTCACCCCTGTTGTATACAATATTTTTAGAGTACCTGTATTTTGACTGTGACTTTGCACTTGAGATCAGGTATGGAATTTTCTACTTGTAGTGTTAAGTTATTTTTTATTTGTTTTTTTTTAACTTTTATTTAATGAATATAAATTTCCAGTGTGCAGCTTATGGATTACAATGGCTTCCCCCCCATAACATCCCTCCCACCCACAGCCCTCCCCTCTCCCACTCCCTCTCCCCTTCCATTCAAACCAAGATTCATTTTCAATTCTCTTTATATACAGATCAGTTTAGCATATATTAAGTAAAGATTTCAACAGTTTGCATTCACACAGAAACACAAAGTAAAAAATACTGTTGAGTACTAGTTATAGCATTGAATCACAATGTACAGCACATTAAGGACAGAGATCCTACATGAGGAGTAAGTGCACAGTGACTCCTGTTGTTGACTTAACAAATTGACACTCTTGTTTATGGCATCAGTAATCACCCTAGGCTCTTGTCATGAGTTGCCAAGGCTATGTAAGCCTTTTGAGTTCACTGACTCTGATCATATTTAGACAAGGTCGTAGTCAAAATGGAAATTCTCTCCTCCCTTCAGAGAAAGGTACCTCCTTCTTTGATGACCTATTCTTTCCACTGGGATCTCACTCACGGAGATCTTTCATTTAGTTTTTTTTTTTTTTTGCCAGAGTGTCTTGGCTTTCCATGCCTGAAATACTCTCATGGGGTGTTTAGTTATTTTTTTAAAAAAATTTATATTTTAGATTAGGAATGTTCAACCTGTATGTATGTGTGTCTGTGTATGCTTAATAGGCATACACACTATTTCAATTCTTTCTCTGATTAATAATTTAGTTATAATATATTCAGATTGCATTTTATCCATATGTACATTTCATAAGATACATCTGAAAATCAGCAAAAAAAAAAGTCAGAATATAAGACCATCCATCCATTATGGTGCATCCTCTGAGCTTAAAATGTTCATATGGGGGTTTGTGCTGCAGTGCTGGCATCTCCGTGGGTGCCAGTTCAAGTCCCGTCTGCTCCACTTCTGATCTAGCTCCCTGCTAATGTGCTTGGGAAAGCGGTGAAGGATGGTTCAAGTCCTTGGGCCCCTGTACCCACGTGAGAGACCTGGAAGAAGCTTCTGGCTACTGGCTTCAGGTGGTCTCAACTCCAGCCACTGCGGGCATTTTGGAAATGAATCAGCAGATGGAAGACCTCTCTCTCTCTCATTCTCTCTCTCTCTCTCTGCCTTGGCCTCTCTGTAACTCTGCCTTTCAAATAAATAAATAAATCTTTTTAAAAAGTTCATATGACCAGCCAAATTCAACAAACATTGGAACTTCAAATTGCTAACTTTACTTGTCTCTCTTTCATATTTTAAGAAAACTGATAAATACCCATGAACTTTTATAGAAATCAGCATATTAGAATTACTTCAGATAGCTTGAATCCGAGGTCAAATAACTGTTTTTGCATATGTTTCCTTGAGTTGAACTTACTGACCTGATCTCAGATAAGCAACATAGTGACAAGCCTCTCAGACAGGGAAAGAGCACACTGGTAAGTGTCTATGGGAAGGAAATAGGATTGTATTAGCAACAACCTGACCTATACCTTAATGCCTCAACCTCATCAACTAAATGAATCTTCCTTCCTTGTGGAGAAATCAGAGAGATAAAGAGATAAAATTTCAAGACAAACAAGCAAACAAAAATCCTCTTTTAAGGAAAAATAAATATCCTTGTGGGAAGAAAACATCCTCCCCAACAGAAAACAAATTTTACAATTATATTCTTATTAGATTCATAACTTTGTATTTGTTTATTTTAGTGAGAAATTTTGTGTAATGATTGATGATAAGAATTCTGTGATCAGAAAGCAAGAGTTCAAATGCTGTCTCTTCTACTTCCTAGCTTAATAAGCAAATTGCTCAAACTCTCCATTTCTTCTTCTCTACTTTTCAGAGCTGCTATTAGTCTCATTTATTAAATATAGTAGTTTTGGTATTGATGAACAAGCAACACAAAATAACATGTAATACTGTTAATAATGAAATATTATCTTGGAAGTAGAAAAGTCTTGCTGAATTAACTTCAACTAGCATATTTTGAATTCCTACTTAATGGAAGACTTAATATATTTATTTACTTTTTCCTGTATCCTGGTGCTAGATTGTGCTATCTATAACCTCAGTAGCTGACGTGGAAGCTCAGAGAGACTAAATACCTCATTCAACCCACATGGCTAATAAGTAAAGCTAGGATTTATCTCATGTTTCTAACTCTGTCTAGTTGACACTACCCAATCCTATTCAACTCTTATGCCTCAACTTCTCTGCTCCTGAAAAAGTATTGTTGAAGGAACATGGCATGCTATAAATAAGCACTTATAAAAATCACTGAGACTTAGAAACACATTTCCTGAATGAGAAGCACACTGTCAGAATATTAGTTCCAGTCGGGATATGTCTGTGATCTTGTCTCAACCACTTTATTGCTTCCAGGGATAAAAGATAACTAAGACAATCTTTATCCTTGAGAATGTTTCAGTTTATGAGGTTAAATGAACAATAATAAACATTCTAACCTTGCTACAAAATCTATCACGAATGCCAAGATTTTCCTAACTTTGCAAAATCAACATATTTGTGGAAATCTTAAATCACCTAAGATTTTACTTTTATATATGTATGTGAGTAATTCCTCCAAGTATATTTTAAATCATTAGGGCACAGGAATTAAAATTATTATCTCCAGCTTTGCAATAACACCATCTCATTGAGTGTTTTCTTACAATATGACCCTCCAAAATACTTGCTGAATTGAATTCAATGTAAAAAACTTCACTCATAAGTTTAGAATGAAGAGAACAAAACAGTAAATCAGCTAAAATCTGGCTAATGCAGTTTAAATTAACTTATCAAACTAAGAAGGAAGTGACTACAACAAATAAAATGATTCATCTGAGATAAAATATTCAACAAATGAAAATTATTACAGTTTAGGGAATTAACTATGACCTTCTTTTCTTCTAAGGTCTTAGTCTGAAGCCATCTCAGTTTTGTATTCAGTACAGGAAATGCATTTATCATGAAACTGTTGATAGCTTTAACTATGGGGAATGGGATGGTGATCTCAGTCACTCCCATTGGGAATGAGATTGCTTCATGAAAGCTAAAGTGAAAATGCTGGACTGTGGAGGAGAGGAGCCAATATGGAAAGTCAAGAGCATCGTTCCCTGGGTTCCATGAGTGGGAGCTGCTTTGATTAAATCAGGGAAGCCTGTAAACTCTAGATCTGATGGGGAATTCAGGTGGAAGCAGCAACTCTTGGGATCATAAGTGAGTTTTGAAATGGCAAATTTTATTTATGCTATAATGATTCATGCTTCCTGAGTGGTGAAAATATGTACATGGTAGCATTCATTTTTATCATAGTGATGAGTGGGATACCCACATATGGAGTAGTTTTATAATAGATCACCACATGTACTTCTTTCCTACAGACATATAATAGAGCACATCTCAAAAACTCATTGAAAAATGATAGACGATGTCCTTTAACTGAGTGTGTAATTACCTCTCAGGTGTCTATGCAGCCATGGTGATTAGGTTTCTGTACAAGAGCATTACATAAATGTTTGCATGATATTTATATTGATCAATTGATTTACTCATTTGTGGTAATTTATATAATTACTATCATACCAGTCAAGATTAAATGATTTGGTTTTTTAATAAAGATTTATTTATTTATTTGAAAGTCAGAGTTACACAGAGAGAAGAGAGGCAGAGAGAGAGAGAGAGAGAGGTCTTAAATCCGATGGTTCACTTCCCAATTGGCCAAAATAGACAGAGCTGTGCCCATCAGAAGCCAGGAGCCAGGAGCTTCTTCAGGATCTCCCACGCGGGAGCTGGGGCCCAAGGACTTGGGCTGTCCTCTACTGCTTTCTCAGGCCATAGCAGAGAATTGGATCGGAAGTGGAGCAGCCGGGTCTCAAAAAGGCAAACCTATGGGATGCCAGCACTTCAGGCCAGGGCGTTAACCTGCTGCACCACAGCTCCGGCTCCAAATGATTTTTTTTTTTTCTTGACAGGCAGAGTGGACAGTGAGAGAGAGAGACAGAGAGAAAGGTCTTCCTTTTCCGTTGGTTCACCCCCCATGGCCGCTGTGGCCAGCCCACCACGCTGATCTGAAGCCAGGAGCCAGGTGCTTCTCCTGGTCTCCCATGTGGGTGCAGGGCCCAAGCACTTGGGCCATCCTCCACTGCACTCCCAGGCCACAGCAAAGAGCTGGACTGGAAGAGGGGCAACCGGGACAGAATCCAGGGCCCTGACCAGGACTAGAATCTGTTGTGCCGGCGTCACAGACGGAAGATTAGCCTAGTGAGCCGCAGCGCCCTCCTGGGTTAAAATTATTTAAAGACCACTATTGTTACTGTCTCTCAACTGGCCCAAATGATTTGTTCTTAAGCAAAGTTGCATCACGATGGATTAAAAGAGTGTAAGTGTAATAAAGCCTATCAAAAATATTGTGATAAAAATATAGAAAATAAAACCTGCCATTTTAATATTTCTTAAGTGCAATATTTAGTAGCAAAACTTCTCCATTACACTAAAGACTCTGTGATCCTTAAGCAATAGCTTCCCATTCTGTCTTCCCTCTAGACCATGATTAACTCTAATTTATTTTCTGTTGTGAATTTACCTATTCTATGTATTCAATGAGTAGCATCATCAATATTTGCTCTTTTTGTGTATATATTATTTAATATAATGTTCCCAAAGTCCATTCATGTTACATCATCTATAAATACTTCAGGTTTATTATTATAACATTTCCTAATTATAAAGTATTTTATATTTAATTTTTTAAAGATTTTATTTATTTATTTGAGAGGTAGAGTTACAGACAGTGAGAGGGAGAGACTAAGAGAAGGGTCTTCCTTCCATTGGTTAACTCCCCAGATGGCCGCAAGTGCCAGAGCTGTGCCGATCTGAAGCCAAGAGACAGGTCTTCCTGGTCTCCCATGCAGGTGCAGGAGCCCAAGGACTTGGGCCTTTTTCTACTGCTTTCCCAGGCCATAACAGAGCTGGATTGGAAGAGGGGCAGCCGAGACTAGAACTGGTGCCCATATGGGATGCAGGTGCTTCAGGTGGAGGATTAACCTACTGTGCCACAGCACCGGCCCCCATATTTAATTTATCCATGAAAACAATGGATGATTGCTATAATGAAACCATTTCAAATATTAAGGGACTGAGGGGCCGGCGCCTTGGGTCACTTGGTTAATCGTCCACCTAAGGCGTCGGCACCCCATATGGGCACCAGTTCTACTCCCAGGATCTTCTCTCAGTCCAGCTCTCTGCTGTGGGCCTGGAGGGCAGTGGAGGATGGCCCAAGTGCTTGGGCCCCTGCACACACATGGGAGACCAGGAAGAAGCACCTGGCTCCTGGCTTCAGATCAGTGCATCACCGGCCGTGGCGGCCATTTGGGGAGTGAACCAATGGAACGAAGACCTTTCTCTCTGTCTCTGTCACTGTCTATAACTCTGTCAAATTAAAAAAAAAAAATAAAATAAATTTTAAAAAAAAGATTAAGGGACTGAAAGTCAGAGAAGTTAAGTGGTCAGAGGGATTGAGCTAACTACTATGAGACATGGGAATATGATCTCAGACTTTCAGAATCCGAATCTGGTGCTCCTTTCACTCTGCCATGGCCATTCCCTTGTTTCCTCTCTGATGCTCTGTGAATTTATTTCTGATTTATATCTTATTTTCTCTTTGTATACTTACACTTTATGTATTTGTTTCCTCCTAGATAGTTAGCCTACTTTTACAATTGGCCGCTGCCAAGTAGCTGGTGGTTAGAATCTCAACAAGCCACCCATGGGTTTCCCCCTCCCTCCGCCATAGGAGTGAGATGGATACTTTACATTTTCAGTGAAGGGTAACCCTAGTTGTTTTTGTATATCCAAGACTTCTGATTTTAAACTTACATGTAGATAACACCTTGTTGAAAGATCTCCAAATTTCCCATTAATATACTTGATATAATTCAGAAAAGTGACAAACATAAAAAAGTAAAAGAAAACTTGTAACTAAGTCTGACAGTAAGTCCATTGCTAAGACCTCTTGGAGATATTGTTATGAATTATGTGGTCGATGGAATGGGTTTGAAAATGTACTTGATGAATTCATTTGAACCAGACTCAATGTAAAATAGGGAACTATATTGCATCCCACATTATGGTCTGCTACCTACTGTCTGGCTTATTTCACCAGCATAATGCCTTATAATGTAATACCTCAATTTCTACACCCAGTTGGAGGTTTCAATCCTTAAAAAAAGTTAGATACCAGTGAACTGTGGGTGTGTGTCTCTTGGTGGTGTGGGCATGTATCATGGCAGTGAATAACTGCACCATGAGAACATAAACAAAAAGGAGAGAGAGTCAGGAAAAGGAATGATAGCCTCCTTTGTGACTCCACTTTTTGAAAACTTCACTTTTCCACAGAGTTAAAACAACTGTGGAGGTTCTAAAAAATAAAGTCTGCTAGGCAACAATAATTGGACATAATAAGGTTTAAGAAGACATGATATCTCTGTGAAAAACAGGAATTCATGGAAGAAAAGGTGAGAGAATAAAGACTTTACCAGCAAGAAAGGAAAAGGATATAGTAAGATAACAAAATGTTTCAAGGAAACCTAGCATGTGGCAAAAATATTCCCTTCCCTATGAATGCAATAAGCAACAGAACTGACTGTATAAAATGCATCAATAATGCAGAGAACAAACTGTGGAATTCCTCCTGAAGCACAGAGTGGAGAATAAAGTGGTAGATATGGTGAGTGAAAACAGCATAAACAGGCAAAATGGATAGCAGGATTCAACATAAAGATTAAGAAACCGAAAGGAAGAAAGTAGAACAATCAGAATTGTAACAATGAGAAAAGTCATAAGTAAATAAACTTCTTATTTATATAATTTTCATTTATATAGTTTTATAAATCTTACTTTATCTTATATAAAATCAAAGAAAAGAAATCACATAAAGTAAAATCTGACAAAATCCTTTTAAAATACCTTGGTAAAGAAAAATTACTACAAAAACATATGTAGGGTAATAAACATAAAAGGAAGAAATTCAGGCTGATTTCAGATATTTACTTCAAAACACTAACATACCTGAAGACCCAAAGCAATTGCTTTTTAAATTTGAATAAAAATTATTATGCTTTAAAACTGAATGCACAGAAAAAGGCATTTTGATTGTAATATGAACACAAGGAGTTTTACTGCTATGTAAGACTGAGAATATGTTACCTAAATACTCTAGTCTAAAATGTTAGTTGGTTTTGTGATTCATATGACCGAGAAAGAACCAAGATTGTGGCTGGCGCTGTGGTGTAGTGGGTAAAGCTGCCACCTGCATTGTTGCCATCCCATATGGGTGCCGGTTTGAGTCCCAGCTGTACCACTTCCAATCCAGCTCTCTACTGTCGCCTGGGAAAGCAATGGAAGATGGCCCAAGTCCTTAGGCCCCTGTACCCACATGGGAAGACCTGGAGGAAGCTCCTGGCTCCTGGCTTCAGATTGGCACAGATCCAGCTGTTGCAGCCAATTGGGGAGTGAACCAGCAGATGGAAGACCTCTCTCTCTCTTTCTGCCTCTCCTTATCTCTGTGTAGCTCTGACTTTCAAATAACTAAATAAAACTTAAAAAAAAAAAAAAAGAAAGAACCAAGATTAAGAAGTGAAGAGATAGCAAGTGATGAAATAAGCATCCCATATGGACATCAGTTCAAGTGTCAGCTGCTCCATTTCCAATCCAGCTCCCTTCTAATGGCCTGGGACAAACCCCAGAAGATGGCCCAAGTGCTTGGGCACTCCCCCATGTGGGAGACCCTGAAGAATCTCTTGGCTTTGGTCTGGCCCAGCCCCACCAGATTCGGCAGTTTGGGGAGTGAACCAGCAAGTGGAAGAGCTCTCTTTCTCTGTTTCGCCCTCTCTTTCTATAATTCCACCTTTTGAATAAATAAAATAAATTTTAAGAAATAAATGAACAAGCTTAAAATAGTTAAAATATAGATATCTGAATAATTTTTGTACTTAGTTCCATAAGTGAATGAAAATAAAACATTTATTATTGAAAAGATGCATCATCATATAAATATTAATTTAGTAAAAGTCAGGGTCTTGTATACTATGTTACATGATAAGGTTGAGAAGCAGATTGGGTTGCAGAATAGACAGTTGGAGACATAGGAGACAGAGTAACCCAGAGACCTTGTTTCTAAAAAATCCAAAGGTAATTATGGATAAAAATTTTAAAAGATCTATGTATTTCCTATCTCATTAGAAAATTATAGAACAAATACAAGGAGAAAGAAGCATATGAAATAGTAGTAGGTAGTTGTCTCTGAATAGCAAGGCTATTGTTTTTTCTTTTTTCTCTAAAATTCAATATTCTCTAAATTTTATTTAAGAGCATTCATTACGCACAAAATGAGAAACATCAGTAAGCATTATTTAAAATATTTTTAAAGATAAGTTTAGAGAGAAAAGGAGAGAGTTCTAGGCAGGGGGCATGAGTTGGGAGGAGCTTGGTCTGCAAGGTCCTACTGGAAACCTGGAGTGAAGAGAACTGGGGAAGCTGGCTCCAGAAGACCATTGGCTAGCACACAGATCACGTAAGACATGTCAGGCTGGCAGGCCACATTGAAGATTTTGATTTTAACGGGGAGAGAGAGAGAGAGAACGAGGGAAAGAAAGGTAGGGAAGGAAGTAGAGCAGGAAAGGAAAGAAAATGGAAGCCAATGAAGTGCACGGTGAAATTTGCATTTCAAGAGGATCATTGTTCCATTGTTTGTTTTTGATTCAGAAATACCAGATTTTCTTCAGTCAGAATATACCTGTGTTTTAGCCTTGTAGATGTGTCTTTAGAAGGCAGTCAATGGACTTCAATTCTAGAAAACAAATGCACCTAGGTGAGTGTGTGTGCGTTTGTGTGTGTGTGCATGCAGTAAAAAGAGGGTGGCGGTGGTGGTAACACAAGACACCAAACTTTGAAACGATGAGGCATTAAAAGTGTTTGTAAAATATTAGAAATTTCTTCTGCAGATATTTCATTTTACCTAAGCAGAAACTCCAGTGCCATCATTTCTCTGCCGTACTCTTTTTCCCTCAAGAAACCTTTTATTTAAGCATACAAACGTCATGCTTTTCATAAATATGACTTTAGGAATATAATGATCCTTCCCACGGCACCTGCCTTCCCACCACACTTCGCCCCTCTTTCTCCTTCCTCTTAACATATTAGCAAAGTGACTATTTGCATCAGAGTTATGTAGACGACATTTATTTGGCTGGATCACTTTAATTAGTTTCTTTATTTCAGTAATAACCTCTTTTTGCATCTATTTGTAAAGCTATTAGTAGTGGGATGACCTGGATAAACAAACTGAAAAGCACAGTTCTTACATGTCTTCAAGGCTCCTTGTTTTTCACTTCCGTGTTTGTGGAATCCTCCAGTACTATTCTTAGAGATGAAGAATTTATAAGAACAAAATGAGTTACTTTCTATGCTTTATTTGCTTGGATTTCCTTTCCTTTCTTCTATTCACAAAATGGTTTGCAGGTAAATCATCACCCCCTTGACTAAATAATGGCAAATTTCCATCAGGTCCTTTCCTGACATTGCCGCACAACCACAGGATTTCACTACACAGTCTGTTATCTCTAAATCAACAAAACTTAGCTCCAGAGGGGATCTATCTGGGAAGCTTTTCTTTTCAATTTTCTCATATGTTTTGATTTAGCTTAATGTGTTTGTCTGGATACTTAGACACCATGGTGATAGGCGTCATAGAAATAAATAGAAATAGACATAGAAAAGAACTAAAAAATAAAATTAAAACTTGGGAAGACTAGGAATGACACTTGTATCTGAGCCCTCTTTTTTTATTTTCAGAACTCAGTGAGGGGGAAATTAAAAAGGACCTTGTGTCAGACAGATGAGTTAGTGAATAATTTTTCTAACACTGTTATTTTGCTGACACTAGAGTAAGAAAGCTCATTAGCATGCTGAGACTATTTAATTCTAAAAATGAATAAAAGCAGCATGTTAGCTTTTGCTTTGGTGGATATTCCTTGCATCTCAGCTCAGCATTGTAATAGTGGTAGGCAGGTTAAGATTGAGTAGCATGCAATGGTAGGCAGACAAGTATCTTAACAATTGCAAAGGCTGGATTTTTAATTTTGTCACCATCTTTTATTGCTTAGATTATTAATCCTCCATGAAGCTCAATTTTGATATCTCTAAAATGTTCATATTAATGCCTACCTCAAACATTTGTAGCAGATCAAAATACCAAACTGAAGCTTCTACCATGGCTCCTGGTACACAGAAGCTACTTAATAAATGTGTGCTCTATTTCCCACTCTTTTCATCCTTGTGGATCATATGGTTTCATTTAGTAAAATGAGTGCCCAAGAAGGAGGAAGAAGACAGCCAACCTGTTTTGTGTCTGCTGCATGATACTTGTCCTGTAAACATTACAATTACTGTTGGCTTTCACCCTGTCCCCTGCCAAAAGCAAGGCCAAGGCCAGTTTCCATGCTGAGAAGTCCTGGATGTGAATCTTCCTGTCTCACTCCCACAGATTCAGCCTGGCTGTGCCTGTCTGGAAACACATAATTAAAACAGATACAACTTAGATCTGTTAGCCTTAAGAAGAACAGCACTCAAGAGCTTAGAAATAAAAGAGCCACATGATGCTCTTTTGTAAAACAAAAACAAATAGAAATGCCGGGAGAGAACGGAATCAAAGGTTTTGATCTAACATTTGAGGCAAGGTTTTGACATGTGTTTCACCTTTGGGTTAAATGTGAATTCTGAAATGTGTAAATTTCCTGCTTTGGACCCTGTAGAAAAAAACCATGACAAAATATTAGCTTTTCTTCATTATTCTAGCTCTGAGTCTTATTGGCTCCCTGCAGATTGGTGAGTAATGAACTTATTTCTTCTTTGTCATTAGCCTATTGATGCTCTCACTGGCCATCCTGAGGAGAGAGGGATGGGAGGAGTTTACTATGAAGGCTTGGAAAAATCATAGCAGTACAACAACACTATCTCTCCCTGGTTGGTACAGCAGACAGAATCTTTCATTTTATTTCAGTTGCTTCTTATTGATATGATTCATCCAATGACATGAAGAGTATTTTTTTTCTGATATTATCACAAATAATTTAACTTGGTAGAACTATACATTAACTATACATTTATTGGGAAAATATGCTTAATAGAAATTAGGAGAAGTCATTTTCTTAACTCCCTTGTAAATGACAGGCTTACCTGAAGGTGCTAAAATCAATTCAAAATCTGGCCTATATACAAGTTATCATTGTTCTGTTCTTCATAATTCTAGCATCTCCTGAGCATCTTATATCACTGGATTGCCTAGTGTTTTTGTTAAAAAAGCAAACAAATTTAGATGTTCTGCTTTAACTTTGCACACAAACCTAAATCCTCAAATATCATGTCTTCTTATTCCTAATCAAAATAAAGCTCTGGGAGTAATTGGTGGGAACAGCATGCAAGCTAATGGAATGTTTGAAAAGTTTGTTCTGTAAGCTTGGACGGATGCTGCTAGCCCAAGGGTAGATGTAGCCTATTCCAAAATGAGGAGGCATGCAGCCATACAGATTCCTGGTACTGACATCCAAAACCAAACTGAATGCATAATGACAACAGTTTGCATCTTTGGATGAACTAAAGCTGCTTTCTAAACATTGGGTAAATTCCCTTGGTTGAGAAAGAAGAATTCAACTTGGAAGAACTCCATCAATAAATTGATCAACCTATATGTGTTGAGTGCCTACAATGTGATATTTCTGTTGTTCATAGGGGTTGTCGAGGAAGAATACCATGGCCCCACCCAAAACTACTTACAACTTTGTTCTGAAAATAGAACATCCCTGAGAAATTAGAAAATAATGAAATGAAGTGTATGATTGTTGACAAAGTGAAACAGCAATTCTTAGGATAGTAGGATCAATGTATGTAAGAAAACTGAGAAATGTTTCTTAGAAGAGATTTGAGCCAAAGTTTTAAGGGGTATGAAAAGATAAATGAATCACAGGCCAAATAAATGGTGTGCAATGCCATTGGGCAATAATACATATACTAAAGAGAGTAGTAGTAGTAGGAAGTAGTAGTAGTAGTAGTGAAGTAGTACGAGGGGGTCAAAATAAAGCTGGAAAAGTAGAATGAGATCAGGCTATTTGGATATCATGTGACAAGAGGCATAACGATACTGAAAGATTTGGAGCTGAGGAGTGACCCAATAAAAGACACTCTTGACAAAAAAAATTGTCTACCAAAAGCACAAAGAATCCAATGTACTTCATGTTGGTCATTCAAAGACTTTTTTTTTTTAGAAAAAAAATATCTGTTTTATTTATTTGAAAGGCAGAGTTACAGAGAGAGAGAGAGAGAAAGAGAGAGAGAGAGATAGAGAGAGAGAGACCTTCTATCTGCTGGTTCACTCTCCAAATGGTCACTATGGTCAAGAGACTGAAGCCAGGAACCAGAAGCTTCTTTCAGGTTGCCTACGTGGGTGCAGGGGCCCAAGGACTTGGACCATCTTCCACTGCTTTCCCAGGCTTCTAAAAAAGGTGGAGAACTACTGATTCTCTAAAAATAATACATTTATTGTGAAGGAGTAAAGATTTAAATCTCCCAACTTGATCATGAAATTCATGATACTTTTGAGGTAAAAAAAAAAAAAAATCATAGGTGTTAGTATCAAAGACTTTGAGTAGTGTGGGTATAATTTCAACCTCTAGCTTTTACTTTTTATATGTTCAGCCTTAGCCAAGTCATAATTTCTCTAACCAGAAGGTCCCTTGCTATTTGTGGTAGGAAGAATTATAAAATGACCCCCAATGACCCTCAGCCTTCTATAATTCCTCCCCGTTGAGTGTGACCAGAACCTATGAATAGGACAGGGTATCAATCCCATGATTATGTTACGTTACCTGACTCAGGGGATTTTGCAAATGTAATGAAGGTTATCAGTCAGTTAACCTTGAGTTAATTCAAAATGGAAATTATGCAGACGGACATGACCTAATCACTTACACTCTTTAAATGAGGTACTAGAGGTCAGAGATGGAGAAAATAGAGAATTCAAAGTTTAAAAGGTTTTTCCTGCTGGCCTTTAAGATAGCTTTTGTGAGATCTACAGCTCCAAGGACATGAACTCAGAGGAGGACCTGAACCTCAGATCAGTTCAGGTTGATGCCTTGAAAGGAGTAGTGTGAGAATTTTTACTTACAAAATAGATGTTTTAAGCCACTGAACCTGAAAATTTGTTATACAACAAAGGTCACCAATACAGAGCTGAACTAGATAGTGAAAATACAGATCTCATTGAAAAAAAGTAAATGAAATAATATAAAAACTAAATGCATAGGTTTAGTATAATTCCTGGTGTGTAGTAAGTTTATAAAAACATTAGCTATAAAGGTCTCCAAAAAGTTCATGGAACATGACTATTCTGAAAAAGCACACAGAACTCAATTTTTGCTCACTGAAATAAACTTATCTTTTAATTCCATTTTCCACAAACTTTTTGTGGTATCCTCATATTGCTTTTATTTTTATTATTATTAATTTATGAATAACAACAGGCTTAGTTGACATATATTCTGAAATTAATATAACTTTTTAAAGGAAATGAGTGATGGTCACTAGGGTATTTTGTGTTCCTTGAGTATATCTGCTCATCTGATTGATCAATTGCTTTGCCTCTTCATGTTAGCAAAGTGTTAATTGCCCCAGTTGTCAAATCCTAGCTGATTATCATTGGAGCAATAGAGCACAATCCTAACTTGATTAAAATCATACAACTTAATTAACATCATACATAGCCATAATGTATTTGACATCTATAGGAATCAATCATTAGAACTAGATATCAATACAGTTGATAATGTAGAGCATTAACAATCCTACATGTCAAATAACATTCATGGGGATAATATCCACGTACTATGTGAAATTCAAAATATTTAGCAATTGGTATAAAGCAGAAAGCCAGTATGATTATACTGAAGAATTAAATATCAATTCTGCACGCACTGTAAAAACTTAATTTGTTCATTTAGCAATCAATGACAATGAGTCTGCATTATAGGTTAACTCCATAATGGGCAATGGTTGCTCAAGATTCACAACCTATTAGGAGAAAAAGATAGAAAAGCAAGTCACTGATGACAATACAGTGATGTAAGTACTATAATGGAAGCACAGGCTGGACGTTACAGATTAAGACAGCAAGCTGTGAGGTGCCCCTAGCTCAGTATCCTTCCCACCCTCTCTTCCCTCCTCTCCTTCCCTTCTCCCTCCTGTCCCTCCTTCCCTCCCTGTCCTGTTCCTTCCTGCCTGCCTTCCTGCCTTCCTTCTCTCCTTCTTTGCTTCTTTCCTCCCTCCCTCCATCCCTCCCTCCATCCCTCCCTCTCTCCCTCACATTCTTTTGTTCATTTATTCCTTTTTATCCACTCTTTGAATTACAATCTAGAGTACAGGGTGTTAAACTCTATGAAAGGACTGATATTTGATCCTACTTCCCCACATTAATAATTTGGCTCGCCACAGTTTCATGGATCATGGATTATGATAGAAAACACAAATTTCTGGGTAAAAAAAATGAAGGACAGTTTATTAATCACAGGAATATCAGTAGCCAGAGTATCATCCTAAGGAACCAAAAGGGTGACAAATGCACCTGTACACTCCATGGGTTGTTTATTGGACTGGAAAACTGAGCTTAGGAAACTAAGATCTTTTGTAATGAAAAATAAAATGACTGCCTTTTTGTTTTTTTCTCTCTTCATACTATTTGTTGAACTCTTTTACTTAGTGTAGGGTTAACTATCCAATCATTAAGTAAACTGAAAATAGGGCTTTGTAAAAATTAAAAGTAGGAATGTGAGAGGGAAAAGGAGGAAGGGTTGGAGTGTGGGTGGGAGGGAGGGTAGGGGGGAAGTGTCACCATGTTCCTAAACCTGTACATATGTAATACATGAAACTTGTATGACTCAAATAAAATTTTAAAAATTTTTTAAAAAATTTAAAAAGCATGGCTGTCAATAGGGGGGTGTCATTGTTTCCAACACCATAAGTAAATGTGATCTTTTATCCAGAAAAGAGAAACTGTGCCTATGTTCCAAGGTGTTCTCTATTTAAATGATAGTTTCAGATTTAAGGGAAAAATGAATGAAATATGAAAGAATATAAGAGGCCCTTGAGGATATTCTCTCAACAGGAATCCTCAGCATTTATATTAAATCACTCAGATTGAATATGCAGAGTATACAAATTTTGGGAACTAAAATTCGGGAGCCAGTGGGATTTTAGGGGTAGATGGCCTTTGAAGAAACTGAGAAGAGGAAGCCAGAGTAGAAGGAGGAAAACCAGAAGCCAGAGGAATGTCTCATGAGGAAGAAATGGTCATCAGAATTGGATACTACAGAGGAGCCAAATAAGATTCATTCGTTGGTTTTGACAATTAGAAAATGAATTTAGCAAAGCCAAATGGAATCTAGACAGCCATGGACTGAGAAATGAGGAAGTGGAAGCAGTGAGATATTTCTTTCAAGCAGATTGAGGCCTGGAGAGTGGACACTGCATGAGGCACATTGAAGGAAGGATGACACAGTAAAAGTTAGCTTCTTCAAGGTTTTCCTTTTCCTTTGTGAAAGAAAACACATTGTTGATCTATACACAAATGGCTCTAAGTGTTGTCTGTACAGATGTGCAGCTTACTAGTCAAAGTAAACATATAGCCCAGCATTCAAAGACAAAATGACACCATGAGGCAGAATGCAGAAGCTTTTCCTCGTTTTATTTTTTTTAAGATTTATTTATTTATTTGAGAGGCAGATTTAGAGACACAGAGAGAGAGAGAGAGATCTTCCATCCGCTGGTTCACTCCCCAAATAGCTGCAATGGCTGGAGCTGCGCTCATCTGAAGCCAGAGGCTTCTTCTGGGTCTCCCACATGGGTGCAGGGGCCTATGTTCTTGGACCATTGGACATTAACAGAGAACTGGATCAGAAGTGGAGCAGCTGGTCCTATGTGGGATGAACCTATAAAAGAGAACCAGCACCTATGGGGGTACCAGCATGACAGGTGGAGATGTAACCTACTATACCACAGCAATGGCCCCGGAAGCTCTTCTTCATCATTTGGACAAAGTATAGGTTGTGGAAGGGGCACGGGCTATGGAGTCAAGCTAGCGTAAATTGAAATGCAGATCCCTTAGTTTACTAGGTTAGCCTGAATCTCATTTTCTTCATCTTTCAAATAGAACTAATAATACATTTGGAGTTTGTTAAGATCATGGACAGCACCTAGCAGAGGTACTGCCACATTAGGAGTGATTATTTTTAAAAAGTGGAATCCTTTTGACTATACTGAGGGCTTGAACAGAGGCCTTAATAGAATTAGTTATATGCCTGTTGAACTATTGTGAAGTGAACAGTAACACTCTGAGACTTCAGATTTGACTCAGATTCTGCCACTTACCCTCAAAATGGCATTGGAAAGGAAAAAAATAGTCGCCCCCCCCCAGGCATGCCACGAGTCCATTTCTGCTATATTACCAGAGGTACATGTTGGTTTGTTAGTTTTATGATTTCTCAAAATACTGATTTTTTTTCTCTCAGAGAGGCTAGTGGGAGGATTGGGAGTCACAATGACAATTTAGAACCCTCTGCAGGCACTGAATTCATTTTTTACTATTTAACATATAAAAGTGATTATATTAAATTGACATTAAATGCACTGTTATGGGGCATTTATGACATCTCATTTATAGAATTGCTGCAAATCCTTTAGAGAACACTGATTTGCAACTGCAAGCTTGTATCAGGAATGCAACCTTCAGTATGGTACTTGCTTAGCAACCAATTAAACGAGAAAGACAAATAGGAGACTTTTATATTTTTAATTTAAAAGCTTCCAAATATAATTGTTGTTGTGCACTACCAAAGTGTGGTGCAGCGCTCTGCATATGAAGCCTCTTAATCTCATTTTCATAATTAATTTTGTAAATAAAAAGGCCTGTTATAGGGGCAGAAGATGCATAATTTGTATGGTACTGTCTTTATGATTAAATAATATTTTAGTGTGATATTTTTCCTAAGATGAATTATGAATGTACTTATGTCAGTAATTTTTTCCATATATGACTTACAATTTCAAAAGTTTAATGTTTAACAGTGTTGTCAGTTATAATTTAAAAATCTTTTTTTTATTTCTTCCTTAAATTTTCAGAGATAATATAAATAGAATTCAGGTGGTTTAGAATGGCACTGAGTTATGGGTGAGTGTTCTGCTAATCAGTCTGAATGCAAGATTTCCTTGGATACTGTTAGAGAGGAAGCATGATTAGATATTAGCAGTCACAAGGTCTTCCAAGCCTAATGGATTCCTCAAAATCTATGGAACCTTGAGGTGGGGCCTTAGACTTTGAGCTATGAGAGACAGAAAGCTGTTCAATTTCTGTTCAAAACAAGTGTATGTGTTACACTCAGAGAATCAAGGAATGTTGGAGCACAGAGGAAGCAGTTATCCAAAACTTTTGTTTTACAATTGAGTACACTGGCATCCAGAGGTGGTCAAACACCCACACAAAGATGAGATAGAAGATTCGCTGATGTCTTTACCTTCTGAGTCCAGTACAAATGTCAGTCTACTAAAGCTATGTATGGGATGTGTAAGATTATATTGAAGTTGCAGTGCAGTATCTGTTAGGGAAAACACAAAGGAAGAGTATTAAAATCACCCAGAATTTTTGTCATCAATACCAAGGTTGGATGTTCAGATACATTGAGTTTTTAATTTGTTCTTCATTTTGTATGCCTGCTCTCATTTGGAATCAGCCTATGGTGTATAAAGGGACAAATAATGAAGTGTTTAATAAACCAATAGCCAATGCAATTAAATTAGGATGACGTCTTTATTGAATTTTTAAAAATCCCATTAACATGATTGAAGTTTTAAATAATCTTCCTAAAATTTAGTTCATTTCCTAATTACTAAAACTGGTTTTGATGAAAATGAAATGCCTGAAGGCTCTCCAGAACGTATACTGCACAGATCTTTTAAAGTTGGTCAAGGGTCCATGAGGTAACATGCCCTGCATTCCAGGACAACTATTTTCCAGTGACTGGGGTTGATATAATCTTCCTGGGAAACCGAATACCTCAACATGAGTACATTTACGGTACCCATAATGGCTGTGCTACTTAGAAGTGACTTATTTTAACTCAGTGAATGGGCAACAGCAAGTTAAAAATTAAATGATATTTAAATGAGGACATAAATACAACTATGCATTATTCAGCACCAAGATAAGCTGATACTCAGATTAGACAGAAGGTCATTGCCCCCTTGGTGATACTCCTTTCAAACTCTGGCAGTATCAATTCTTTATAATGAAGTCAGCTCTTTGCAGAAGCAATTTGCATCCTGAACAGGGAAAAGGAACACATCATCTGTTTTCGGTATTAAGCACATTGTGTTGGTTTGATCCTTCCCAATGTGTAGTGTGATGATTAACCATGCTGCCTTCACATATGCATATTCAGAGTTGGCTTTTCCTGGGATTTCCCTCTACCAAGGAGACCATGAAGGGATCTCCCACTTGACTCTAACATCACAACCGTCCCATGACCCTAGTGGAAATAGAGCAAAGATTTCCCCTTCTTTTCTGACCTCTCACAGTCTTCTGTGCCCTTTCTTGACTGGGAGTAGGAGCCCTCATCAAAATTAACAGCTTGTCCTGAAGTTGGGCATGTTGACACTGTTAAGCAGAGGTGGAAACCCAGAGGTACGATCTTCATGGCTTGCTGCTCACAATTTTCATACAGTTTCCAAGCATACCCCAGGTGTACAACAGTTCCTCCCAGCTCTGATTGATTGAGTTCCATGCATTTGTTTGCACCTCTCTGTGCCTACTTTGTAACAATGCTAGCTGGAATGATTAAGGTGATTACTATCAAAGTCTTTGTGACTTGTTAGATTAACTTTAAGGTGTGGAATTTTTTCTCCTGTAGCATGCTTTGATAGATAGGTTTTTTAAAAAAATAAATGATAAGCTACAGAACTTTTGCTTTATAGTAAAATGTTCTCAGTGAATTTGAGTATTACAGCACATGAAAATAGCACCCCCAAAAAGCAATAGTTGAAGAAATTACCCAAAAGTTGATATTTGATGACCAATCTCATGTCTTGGGAATTGCTTGTTAGCTTTCCCTTCCTCCTACTGGAGCAATTATGTGAACTACTTGTTCCTTAGAGGTAATATGAGAGATGAATCACTACTCCATCTCTTTCTTCCCCATGGAAATGAAGAAGTATTTGTCAACTGCCAACTCTGTAGAGCCCAGAAACTTTGAGGGACTTTCTAGTCTGACAATATTTGTTATATCACTTTACCCTAATTTGAATATAGAGTAAAAAGATAAAAAGAGATTTTTCATTTCACATTAAATAGCCCTGTGGAATAGGTTTATTATTTCATTTGTCAATAAATACTTATGCAGTTACTGAGTAAGAAAGTCCAGGGGTACAAATAATCTATACTCTTATCTGCTTATATTCTAGTGGTCAAGAATAATATAATTGGGGTCAGCACTGTGGCTCAGTGGGTTAAAGCCACGGGCTGCAGCACTGACATCCCATATGGGTATCAGTTCGAATCTGGGCTGCTCCATTTCTGATCCAGCTCCCTGCTAATGGACTGGGAAAGCAGTGGAGGATGGCCCAAGTGCTTGGGCCCCTGTAACCATGTGGGAAACCTAGAAGAAACTCCTGGATTCCGGCTTCTGATCAGCCCAGTTCTGGCCGTTACAGCCATTTGGGGAGTGAACCAGCAGATGGAAGACCTCTCTCTACTTCTACTTCTCTCTCTCTGTAACCCTGCTTCTCAAATAAAATAAACTTTAAAAAAAGAACTCTTGACATATATGTATCAGCAAAGTAATATGTGAGGGGGCCGGTGCTGTGGTATAGCCGGTAAAGCCGCCGCCTGCAGTGCCAGCATCCCATATGGGCGCCGGTTTGAGTCCCGGCTGCTCCACTTCTGATCTGGCTTTCTGCTATGGCCTGGGAAAGCAGTAGAAGATGGCCCAAGTCCTTGGGCCCTTGCACCCACATGGGAGACCTGGAGGAAGCTCCTGGTTCCTGGCTTCAGATTGGTGCAGCTCCAGCCATTGCAGCCAATTGGGGAGTGAACCAGCAGATGGAAGACCTCTCTCTGCTCTCTCTGCCTCTCCTTCTCTCTGTGTAGCTCTGACTTTCAAATAAATAAATAAATCTTTAAAAAAAAAGAATAATATAATTGAATAGTTGCACTTAAGAATAACATTACAAGATATGTGAAAGAAAATTGTATAACATATATTAAGGAGAATTATGTGTGACATGGAGGAGATCAAAGAGAGATTTGGAAATTCAAAGAAATTAAATTTGGGTAAAACGTCACCATGGTCTAATCTCTTGGACTCACAATCAGACTTTGCAAATACAAATAACGAATAGAGAATTTGACATTATGAAGGAGTTTTTTCCTTTTAACATGCAAATCAATGAAATTTGACACTATGAAGGAGTGGTTTTAATTGCTGTGAGTTAGGAAAAATAAGAAACCAATTTATAAAATAATCTATAATAATAAATTTGCTTTGATGAAATTTCATTTTTAAGATTTCCTTAGAAACTCAGAATGATACCCTTGGTCTATTTCATGGAGGCATTTTCATTAGAGTTGCAATAAGTGGAATTCTTGAACTATTTTGAGAAGTGACAATTTTGCTTTTACTGTTAGGACAGAATATCTGAGACTGGGACACTTATAATGAACAGAAATGTATCAGGTCACAGTTCTGGAGAATGGAAAGTCCAAGATTGAGAGAATGGCATACGTGAGGCCCTTTTTGTTGAAGGCAGAAATAAAAGAACAAGAGAAGACCAAACTCATACTTTTACAAAATCACCAGTGACATCCATAAACATCTACTCACCTCTTAATGCTCCCTCTCAACACTGTGAGGATAGCAATTGCTTGCATTTTTTTTTTATAACAAATGTATTTATTTACTTGAAAGGCAGTTAGAGAGAGAAAGAGAGAGAGCGCGAACACACTTCTATCCGCTAATACACTTCCCAAATGACTGCAATGGCTGGAGCTAAGCCAGCTGAACTCAGGAGCTTGGAACTCAATCCAGGTCTCATTCAAACTATAGAAGAGGGTTATATAATATGCCATTACATCTGGTGATAATGTCATCATAGATATTTTTCTGATAGGCACTTTTTATGTATTTAGACTGACTCTAAAATGTGCAACTGCAATTAAAGATTACAGAGCCATTTCAAGTAAAATCTGAAAATTTAAAATTGTAACTAGTAGAAGACTCACAGTCTATACAGTTCCATGATTTGTACCCCTAATATTAGCAGCCAAGAGATGCTGGTGTGTGTGTGTGTGTGTGTATTGAGGTAATTTTTGTCTGGATCACAAGCAATCTAAAGAGCAGTGCTTTAGGAACCTCACAGAGTGTCTCTAAATCTTAGTGTTAGAACTACCAATTTTACAAACTAGTTCATTTATCTTTTTGATTCATCAGCTCTAAAAATACCTACTTTATGTGATTATTATAATGATTAAGTGATAGATGCATAACAAAACTTAGTTTGCCCTTTCTTGATGGGAAAGGCATGTCCCATAAAATATTGGTTTTATAGTAGTTCATTAAGAATTTACATTCATTAATTTATGTAAACTACTTTTTTGCTGTCTTTGACTGAACCACCCTGGAACAAATGAGTTGCACAAAATCACTGTTGGGTATGGCTTGCTTCTGTCAGGTCAGATTTTTGGGAATGGAGTGGTATGTAGAGATGGATATGAAGACAAATGGAAGGGGCTGGTTGAGGTGGAGATGAAGCCTTTGATCAAGGCCATGGATTCACTCTCAGAACTTATCAGGGCATAAGAAAGCAGTGGCGACTTACTTCACCTTTGCCTCTTTCCCCAGGACAGAGCAGGAGCCTTTAGAAAGATTATTTGGGACTTGAAAGAATTTTCTTATGAAGATCTATGTCGTAAGAGTTACATGTGCTTTCATCTATTTTCTTCCACCAGACCTCCTATTCTCCTAAAGTGAGTCCTTTCTCCCTATTGGATCTGCCTCATTTTGAAAAAATTGATTAATTGTACCTTTCATTCAAACCCAGGAAGGAAGTCACATTGTCATCAGCATTGCATGTCCAATGAAAATGATCCTGGAAACAACCTTATCTTGTATTGTGGTCTATTGAAATTCCATTGCACCTTGACTTTTCCATATTGATGATGCTTAGCACATTGACCTTTTCAGCCACGGATTTGAAATGAGCCAGCACAAGTTGCATTGGTTTTAGAGCCAGAGGATATTACCAGAATCTGACTATGGACAAATTATTTTACCTCTCTGAGTCTTGTTTCTTTCAGTTCTAATACGGAGATAATATGTACTTCCTAAGGTTGTTTTGACCTTTGAATAAGTTAAGATTTGTGCCAGTATTTGGAGCATAGTGGATACCCTTGAGCAATTAACTAAATCTCAATCTTAAATGATTTCCCACTATACAGTCAGTTTTTTCCAAACTGACTATTCTGCTCTGTGATCTGCCATCTTATGAAAATTTGTGTTATTTCCTCCTAACATCATCATCTTGAAATAATGCTTGTTAAATTATACTAATTTATAATAAATAAAAATGTTTTAAAAGTCAGTCCTGAAGTAATTTTGCTGAAATGAATTATCTCTTCAAAATTCCAATTATTTACCCCAATTTTAATGTCATTATTTAAAAATAGCATATTTTCAAGGTGATAAACATTCCATTCAAAAACTTTCTGATTAATATTTATCACAACTTTTCATAATAAATAAGCAGCTGTTAGAGTTTCCCTTAGTTTATAAAGTGAAACACTGACCTGTCATTTTTTGGTGGGTTTTTAACATATGACAGATACTTATTTAAAATTGGAACAATTCAGCTATACTTTATATCTTCATGGAGAATTATCACCTTCAAAATATAGTCACTTCATAAAATTCCGTCATTCTAAATTATATTAGTTGTAGAGCTGCTCTGAATTTTCCTTCTCTTAAAAGAAGTTTATAATCTGCATAAGGAAATCTTAGTGCTTTATAGCCACATGGTAGTTTTATTAAGATTAATGAATAAGTAAACAAGTCATGTTACTTTGACAGATTATTTACTCTCATCAAGAGTCCTTGTTATGAATGATTTTGATTATTTCAAAATCTCAAACTCAGTTTTAGAAGATCAAGATTTGCCAATATTGACAGAATCCAGAACATGTAAGGGGCAATAACAAAACAGAGATTCCTAAAGTATTTTGAACAGTGTCATCATTAGTTGAATTAATTCTAGTTTCCAAACTGAATTTCACTAACAGTACATTACTCATGGGATTTTGTGAATTATAGTAGTCTTGTTATTTAAAAAAAAATAGTCTCTATAGTTACAGCTCATATAATCATTGATTTCCAGTTTGAATCAATTAATCATGCAATTTATCTTCTTATAGAACCAAGCTCAATGGAGTCCTGAGGAATCCATCTGATCTTATTCTCAAGGGAATGATAGAGGTAGAGTCTGGGGTTGGGGAGTGTCTCCAGGATCTTCTCAAACTCTCAGACAGATTTCAACAAAGTATTTCCACTTATATCTATTTTACTTATCAGACTTGAGTACGAAAAGTTAATTATTATATAATTTCATAGCGAAAAATGTTTGAAAATTAGTAAATTTTTCTGTTATCCTTTTGAGAGTTCTCATTTCATTGAATGTTTGCATGAGAATCTTTACAGAGACCACATTTTGAAGGCCAAAAAATATTTAATATCCCAAAACAAATACAGTGTCAAAGCAATGCAGATGAATATACTTTTATATTAACTTTCTCAGTGGGTTAGGGGTCATCTCCAATCTAACTTGAAAGATTGATAACCAAGTGGCAAATGATCATTAAGTAAATACCAATAGTAATAATGGCTTCATGTTGGTCAAATAGTAGATCTTTTTAGACAAGATTCAATTCCCATTGTTGATAGGATATTGGTATGTCTCACATTTTCTTATGGTATGTAATTTTTCTTCTTCTTCTTCTATTATTGTCAGAAAATGGAGAAACAACCTCTTTCAGCTATTGCTCATTAGCAGTGAAAACCATAACTTTTAGGGCTATCAGATGACAACACTGGCCCTGGTCTTGGCCCAATCTAGTCTTTACAAGAAAAGTTAACAAGTTCGTTTCTGGGCTTAAGAAAAAGCCAGGCTTTGTTTGTTCTGTGTTGGTTTTATCACCTCAGAAATAAAAAGTTACTTGGTCATGATCAGAATCCATCTTACACAAGTAGCTGTAGTTTAGTCTCTTCTTCCTGGTCTGCTTCATGAATCAGTGAGGCTTATTAACTACAACATGAAAGATAAGAAGGGCACATGGAACCTCATCCTGATGTCAGGGGTTTGGCTGGTATTATAACTTGGTGGAATGGCAAGATTTGTAGGAAGCAAAATTTGAGTTAGAATCCCAACCATCTACTTTGTAGAGTTAGTGCTAAGATTGAATACTAAGATTGGCTGTTGGACATATTATTTTATTAGTTTCTTGAAAAGCCTATAAAAAGAGGATGATGCAGAAATATTAATATACATGATGGCAGTAAATATATGGTGGCAGTATTTGTGTATGTATGCTTTTAAGAAAAAAACATGCTTTCATTTTGTTTATTTATTTGAAATACAGAGAAAATGAGAGTGACAACCAACTGACCATTGGCAGGTTCACCTCCAAATGCCTGAAATGGCTGGAGATAGAGCAGGCCAAAGTCAGGAGGTCATACCCAGGTTTTCCACTTGGTTGGCAGGGCCCCAAGCAGGTGGGCATCATCATCTGTTGCTTTCCCAGGCTCAGTAGCAGAAAACTGGATGGGAAGTTGCAGTAGCTGGGACTCAGGCTGGCACTCTTATGAGATGTGGGTGTCCCAATCAAAGGCTTAACTGGCTGTGCCACAACACTCACCTCTGCCTTTAAACTAGGTATTCTAGTGTCATGTTAACAAACTCTGTCATCTCCAATATTTATTATTTAGTTGGTAGAAACTTTAAGTTTTTCCTTTTTTTGGTAAATTTTTCTTCTTTCTTCTTCTTGTTTATTTTTCTACTCTTGAGATTTGTACAGAAATTATTCATAACAGGAAAAAGAGGTTATAATGGGGATGAGAAGGGCCAATGACAGAATAGTTTTTAATTGTAATAGCTTCATTTTTTTAGTCCCTCTTTTTGTCTAGGTCAATAGATTACATAACAAAACTATTTATGAAAATTCAGTTGATAGCCACTCTTTCACGTATTTGACAATTTTACAAATTTTTTCTCTAACTTTAACATTCACTATATGCTAATCTATGTAATACAAGCAGGTCTTAATGCACAATGTAATATAATGGAGTTTATTTAATGGAAATATAACTCCATTTGTAAATATATTATATCTCAACCTATACCCAATAATAACCTGTTTTTGTAAACTATTAACAATGTAAGGCATATTTCTAATCTCTTGTGTTTATCTGACTCTGAAGATACAGTTCAGCGCTGAAACAGAAAAACATTTCATCACCTTAGGTTGATTGTTTCTCTTCCCTACTCTGTGATGCTTCAATTTTAAGGTTCGTTTTATAAGTTCTATTTGGACACCACGTTAACCCTCAGGCCACAGAGTATTGGCAAACAGTTGATTTCATTTTTCCCATTGGCATGGCTGCCGTTCACAGCAGCACTCCCTCCCTTTCTTTTGTTTAAATTGGCTGCAGTATTTCTTGCTTAAGGGATTTACCAGAATGTGGCCATACCTGGGATTGAGCTAAAATCAGGATAAAGAACTGGGAATGGGAAGGCTATAAACTGACCACTGGGTGGGTAACATCATTCTTTCAACTCCAGAAAAACACATGTACACCATGAGCTCTGACTTACAGAGGTGGAAAAATGAATGGAACATATGGTAAAGTTAAAAATTAATATTAATAAATGGAAAAGCTATTTCCCCAACAGACATTTCATTTTAAGATTGTCCTCTAGTGGAATGATTTATTTGACTCTCTAATCTACTTGAAATGGGCAACAAGCTGAAAATTATAAAGAACACTCAAAGCAGAAGCAAGAAAGCAGTGACTCTCACATCTAAGAAGTGTATGGATTCAAATTCTTGATGAAGAATATAGAGTTTGCCAAAGCAAGTTTTGTTCTATTCTGAATTTAAGATTAAATAACACATAAGAAAAGTGCCTAAAATATAAGGCATCATTGTCATTTATTTGTGCTTTTATTTAAGCATTTATTAAGTTGAAATGATCTTGAAAAGGAAATGGATAAGGACCTGATCCATGGGAAAATTAGTGCATTTCTGCACATACCTAAAAGATTTGTAACAGACTGTGTCAAATGTATCACTTTTAACTTTAACAATAAATACTGCAACTAGACCAATGTAGACTTGTTTTCCACATCTAGGTGACATATTATAATTGTATACATCTGAAAAGAAGTGATAAAGTCATTGATTTAGTAGTTGGCATTTGATTTCAGACTTCTCTGAATCCATTGAACATGCCCCCCTCTCTTCCACTTCAGTCTGTCTCCTTTTGTATGTTATAAATAAACAGAGATTTCAAACCAGGTAGATAACTGTCTTTTCATGGATTTTTTTTTCTTTTTGTCTCCTGGCTTTCTATTTTATAATTCTATTGGCTAGTAAATGAAACTGATTTTTTGATATGGCAATAAAAGTAAAAAAGCAAGCAGGCTCTGGTCATTGCTCATGGAAGATAATTGTGCAAGTGTAACATTGGTAATAAATACTGGCCATTAGCTTACTCTACCACTAATTAATTTATTCAACAAATATGCTAATTTGCATCTAATATACCAGGCCAACACTACTTACAGTATGGTCCAAGAGTCTCTGAGAGTCCTCAATATTCTCTCAGGGAATCTGTGAGGTCAATTTTTTTTTTTTACAGTAATGCCAAGAATGATGTTCCTTTTTCACTCTCGTTCTCTCACAAGTATGTAATGAAGTTTTCCAGAGGTTATTTGAGATTTAATGGCAACATTTTTCTGATGGCTAATGCTATGTGTGCTTATGAATCTTATGTTCAAATTTTTTCTTAGTTTTAATTTTGAATACATAAACAAACACTGACAGATATGCCCCACATTAAGATAACCTCTTTGAGGTTCTCAATAATTTTCTTATGTTTTTATAGGTTTATATGTATGAAATGCAGAGTGACAGAGAGAGGTAAGAACAGAGAAATTTATTCCTTCAGTTGTTTCATTCCCAAAATGACCCCAATAGTTGAGACTGGGCTAGGTTGAAGCCAGGAGCCAGGAACTTCATCCAGATCTCACATGTGGGTGATAAGGACCCAAGACATCTTCCACAACCTTTTCAGGTGCATTAAAATGGAGCTATATCATAAGGAGAGTAGCATGGATTCTGGCACTTCAATACAGCATGGCGAGCATTAGCTTAACCCTGACATCAGCTACCTCCAACTTTAAATCTGAAAAGAGGTTCTGAAATATATAATTTGTGAAAAATCTCTGCTAGGCAGCATGTTAGTTAAAAAATAACACAACATGGGTAAGATCTCAATATTACTGAAGCTGCTTTTTCTGTTTTCCAATATGGTAGCTGAGACAAGAAGAAATACAATACTCCCGCATCCATTCAGTTCATTCCTCATCATTTGGGTTTTACTGCTTTGTTTATAGAGTTAAATTCTACCTGCACTCAAAGCTTTAGAATCGGTGGCTCTGAATAAACACAAGTACCTTGTGAGGGAGTATGCTAAATTTGTATCACTCAAATATTGTGACCAAAAAAAGTGTGCAACTTTGTCTTTATGAGACTATGAATTGGCTAGTTGGATATTATGAGATAAATACTCTTACACTGTTAGCCTACTCTTGTAATCACAAAGGATTCAAGAAAATATGTAAATTATCACTTAGTAATATGTGTTTTTGCAACATGATTATAAAATTTAAATACTGGAGATTTCATAAGGGGATAAAAATGAAGTCCTAAAATTAGAGTTGTAATTTTAATATTGGTAGCACTAGAGTACTTTGTGTATTTCATCATCGAGATGAATCTTTTATTTAAGAGCTCAGTTAATGTCTTGTCTTTGACAAGTGTTTGTTTATCAGGGGCCAACTATGTATGTGAGCTATTTTGAATACACTGATAGGTAAGAAATGTCCTTCTTCTCAGTGAGTTCACAATTTGCAGCCCCAAATACATTTGATCTAGAAGCAGAGATGAGAGAATGTTTAACTTTATCTAATATCATTTGACAAATGTGTATTAGGTGCGGAAGATAAAAAATGGAATTTCAGGTATAGGGACCATCAAACATAAAGACAGATATGTTAAACTACAATATTCACTAAGAAGCTACATGATGATGTTATGTGGTTAGTGGCACGAAGTAAGACAGTTTAGATTGGGATTAATATGTGAAAGGATATGTATTCCATTTTAGATATTTTTAATTTAACTTAATCATTTATAAGAATTGCACACATGGGATAAGCAAATACCATAATGAGAAGGTGGAGGATTATGTAAACAGTCTTATTATATTTTATTTTCTAATTTTGAAGCATATAGCTTTCTTGTTTTTGCTATCACCCTGTATTAGAGCAGGAATGAGAGTCACTTGTTAGGGTCTTTTAATCTTGAATTTAGTGGTTTCATGTTGGGAGCTTCAAATCAGGGATGATGGAAGAATTAACAACATGGGAATCAGCAAACACAATCCAACAGGGATTTTTCTTGTTTGTTATTTGTTGCTTTCCTGAGAGCCTGTTTTCCAGAACATGGCTTTCCCACCTGGTGAATGTGCAGAGGAATTATTGATGTACAACTCTGAAATTGAACAAGCAGCTCTTTGTGTGGCAACGGCCAACTCCAAATTTGGGAAGACAATGTGGACTGTGGTGAAGAGCACTGTGAATGCCTGTTTTAGAAGAAGATAGGTGCTACTCAGTTCCCAACTGGGTTGTAAAGCAGGCCCTGTGTTTCCAGACTATCATAATTTAATAAGGAAAGGCAGAAATTCATATCTGTTGAAGTTAAATCTCCTGTTTTTTCAGAATTAGATACTAATTTTGTAATAGCACTGATAAATATCAGTAGGCGAATCTACAATCTGCCTTTGTGTGTTTGTGAGAAGTCACTGAAGGTTTACGAAGAGATGGCTAGCATGATAGATTTGTATTTCAGACAGACAAGCATGTAGGATGTGTGGAGGACAGACTGCAAAGCACAAACTGTAACAACGGGAACCTTAGTTGTGAGAGTGGTGGGGAGTGATTCTATAGCATCAGAGAGAACCATCATGCAGGCAGAGTGAGGATTCTATCCCTACATAAACCAGTTTTGTTGCTCTTTTCCAGTAATGGCCTACACACTGCATCCTGGCAAGCTTTTCCCAAAGGCACAGTGGTGTTTGGTCAAGGGCATGAGAAAGAACTAGCTTTCTCTCTTGCAGGAAAAAGTCGCAACACAGATACTGATATGGAGAAGGGTCAGGACATTTATCTTTACAAAGTGCAGCATCAATATTGACTCCCTTGTTCAGGTAACTTTGGAAATAGCAGAGCAGATGCTAGCATGAAAGATGTTACCTAGATCAAGTTATTTGACATATTTGTTTTGAAGATTCAAACCCGGATATTGGCAGATGGCTTTATCTGAGCCACATACCTGTTGGCAGAATTCCAACAGAATGAAATATTTGAAATGAAACAAAAGTGTTTTTGAGTACTGTGCAAAGTCAATGCAAATGGGCCCTTGGCAAGGATTTCCTCAGAAAGCTGCCCAAATTCCCCCTCATTTCTTCCTTCTTAACTAGTTTGGGTAAATAAAATATTTATGATTTTGCAATAAAGTCTCTTAAATACTAAGCCCTTTCATATTCAGAAGACTAAAAGCACCAAGACTTAGTGAAAGCCCTGGAGTGAGATTGTGCCACTGTTGAGTCTCCTCTTGAGGTTGTTCTCGGTCTCCGAGAGTCTTGGCATATGCAGTTTTTTGTTTAATTTTCCCATCAGGAAAATATCCAGGCTAAGTCCATGCAAAAAAATTCTAGCTATTAAAAATAATTTGATGTTTCATTTTCAAATTTGCAATGAGTAAATTCTGTTGACTAGATGACCTATTTAATTAACCATGTTGGTTTTCTTACATTGTAGAGAAAACAGCATCTACATTTGCCACAGCTAATCCTTACTACTGCTGTTAATCCCTAACCTGCTCCTAACTCCTTCTCTGCTTAACTAAAGGGGCATCCTACTGACTGCAAGAAATCTCACTTTTTCTGGACCCCAGTCTGCCCCAGCCTTTCAGTCTCTCGGACACTTTTTTCCGTGCCTCTCTCGTCTGCTATGTAACGTGGGAAAATAGATTATGTGGCTTCTCAAAGCTCATAGAAAATGGAATTACAGGATAAATTTATTTTGGTGAAAAACGTTTTACAAATCTATGTAGTTTTTCATCATAGAGATTTTCCACAATCTTTATGAAGACCCCATCATATGCATGAATTTCAAACTTTTGGTACCAAAATGCATTTATTATAATTCATTTTTCCATGAACTTTTTGAGGTACCCTCATAGTACATGCTATTGTTATGAGAATTAATCAAGAAAATGTACATGAAATACAAGCAGATGTCCAGGGCAGACAACTCTGTGTAAAAGTTGAATATTTTTTTAATTAAACTTTTATTTAATGAATATAAATTTCCAAAGTACAGCTTATGGGTTACAATGGCTTCCCCCTCCCAAAACTTCCCTCCCACCCACAACCCTCCCCTTTCCCGCTCCCTCTCCCCTTCCAATCACATCATGATTCATTTTCAATTCTCTTTATATACAGAAGATCAGTTTAGTATATATTAGGTAACGATTTCAACAGTTTGCCCCCATATATCAACACAAAGTGAAAAAAACTACTGTTGGAGTACTAGTTATAGCATTAAATAACAGTGTACAGCACATTAAAGACAGAGATCCTACATAATATATTTTTTTAAAAAAATAATTAATTTTCTATGCCATTTCCAATTTAACACCAGGTTTTTTTTTTCATTTCCAATTCTCTTTATATACAGAAGATCGATTCAGTATATAATTAGTAAAGATCTCATCAGTTTGTACCCACGCAGAAACACAAAGTGTAAAAATACTGTTTCAGTACTAGTTATAGCATCACTGCACATTAGACAACACATTAAGGACAGATCTCTACGATGAAAACTACAAAACCTTAAAAAAAGAAATAGAAGAGGATACCAAAAAATGGAGAAATCTTCCATGCTCATGGATTGGAAGAATCAATATCATCAAAATGTCTATTCTCCCAAAAGCAATTTATACATTCAATGCAATACCAATCAAGATACTGAAGACCTTCTTCTCAGATCTGGAAAAAATGATGCTGAAATTCATATGGAGACACAGAAGACCTCGAATAGCCAAAGCAATCTTGTACAACAAAAACAAAGCTGGAGGCATCACAATACCAGATTTCAGGACATACTACAGGGCAGTTGTTATCAAAACAGCATGGTACTGGTACAGAAACATATGGATAGACCAATGGAACAGATTAGAAACACCAGAAATCAATCCAAACATCTACAGCCAATTTATATTTGATCAAAGATCCAAAACTAATCCCTGGAATAAGGACAGCCTATTCAATAAATGGTGCTGGGAAAATTGGATGGATTTCCACGTGCAGAAGCTTGAAGCAAGACCCCTACCTTTCACCTTACACAAAAATTCACTCAACATGGATTAAAGACTTAAATCTACGACCCGAAACCATCAAATTATTAGAGAGCATTGCAGAAACCCTGCAAGATATAGGTACAGGCAAAGACTTCTTGGAAAAGACCCCAGGAGCACAGGCAGTCAAAACCAAAATTAACATTTGGGATTGCATCAAATTGAGAAGTTTCTGTACTTCAAAAGAAACAGTCAGACAAGTGAAGAGGCAACCAACAGAATGGGAAAAAATATTTGCAAACTATACTACAGATAAAGGGTTGATAACCAGAATCTACAAAGAAATCAAGAAACTCCACAACAACAGAACAAACAACCCACTTAAGAGATGGGCCAAGGACCTCAATAGACATTTTTCGAAAGAAGAAATCCAAATGGCCAACAGACACATGAAAAAATGTTCAAGATCACTAGCAATCAGAGAAATGCAAATCAAAACCACAATGAGGTTTCACCTCACCCCGGTGAGAATGGCTCACATTCAGAAATCTACCAACAATAGATGCTGGAGAGGATGTGGGGAAAAAGGGACACTAACCCACTGTTGGTGGGAATGCAAACTGGTTAAGCCACTATGGAAGTCAGTCTGGAATTTCCTCAGAAACTTGAACATAACCCTACCAAAGTTGAATATTTTTATTAATGTCATTATTGTTGATAATTATGTTTTTACTCTAGACAGTGATATTCAAAAGTAAATGTTAAGGAACATAGATACCAAGTCAAATTCTGAGCGAAGCAATGATTCCAGCAACTGACACCGTTTCAATAGACTTTCCTTGATAGCCATCTAAAATATATGTTGTCTTATTTCTCCCGTGGAGCGGAAAAATCCATTTGAAATTCGAACATCATGTTCTTATTTTATGAATCCAGGAAGAAATAAACTCCTCTTTAGAAAACTAGCATACAAAAGAAATTTTGATTTTTTTTAGAGCCTGGAATCTAGTTGTACGTTGTTTTCAATCACGTGCATCTATTCATATCTAGTGACACATCTAAATGATCCAAGGATACCAGATGCTATTGCTAAATAAGTGATGCCCCTGATTCCAGAATAATCAATAATCTCATGTGTTTGAACATTTAACTCCTAAAACACTTTGTTTACTCTGACCCCCCATAGGATCAGGTTGAAAGATGGATGCTTAGTCAAGTATTTAAAGAAAGCGTAAATCACAGGCACTTTACATATGTAATAGCTATAAACCTTCAAATTCATTTTTAAATTTCTTTAAAAAATACTCAAACATCTAATAACAATCATTTAGAACACAGTTTAAATTTTTTTTTTTGACTGGCAGAGTGAACAGTGAGAGAGAGAGAGACAGAGAGAAAGGTCTTCCTTTTCCGTTGGTTCACCTCCAATGGCCGCCGCAGCTGGCGTGCCGCGGCCGGCACACTGCGCTAATCCTAAACCAGGAGCCAGGTGCTTCTGGTCTCTCATGTGGGTGCAGGACCCAGGGACTTGGGCCATCCTCCACTGCACTCCCAGGCCAGAGTAGAGAGCTGGACAGGAAGAGGAGCGACTGGGACAGAATCTGGCACCCCAACTGGGACTAGAACCCGGTGTGCCAGGCAGAGGATTAGCCTACTGAGCCGTGGCACCGGCCCAGTCTAGTGTTTTCATAGCTGGTAGCTCCACAGCTCTTCTAATGTAGAAAAACTTTCGGCGCCAGCCGAACACAGTTTAATTTTAACACTTTAACCCTTGTTCTTGATATGGTTTTGGGAAACCATATTAGTACATTATGTAACTCTGTGGTGTTATAAGAAGATGTTTTATATATTTGCATAATTCTATTATATATGTATAATTCTAGAGTCAAATGAAATTGCCATGTAAACTTTCAGAAGCATTTTGCAATTCTTGTCTCCTCCCACCCCCGCCGCACTATCCCAAGTACAGCTTGGTGCTTCACAGAAATACCATTTGTAATTTAAGGGAAGAAAAGAAAATGAACAAGCAAGGGGGTAGGAAGGAAGATTTGGGGGTGATGGGAGAGAGATAGTTAAGATGTAGCTCCTATCCTGAATGAGAACTCTGGGCAAAGGAGAAAATGTTTAAAAGTAGGATTAGTAAGCTTGCTGTGCCATGGTATATAACACATCTGTATTAGTTGGGGTTCTCCAGAGAAGCAGAACCAAGAGGACGTTCATATATGCATAGATGTGTGCATGTGTGTATATGCATTTGTGTGTGTGTGTGTGTGTCTGTGCAGAGAGAGAGAGAGAACTTTATGTCAAGGATTGGCCGCATTGATTCAAGGCTGAAATCTGTAGAGCAGGCCAACAGGTTGGAGACCCAGGGAAGAGTAGAAATTTCAGTACACGGTTGAAGGCAGACTGGAGACAGAATTCCTTTATTCTTGGGATTTCAGTGTTTTTCTCTTTAAGGTCTTCATATGATTGGAAAAGGGCAAACCCACATTAAGAAAGGTAATTGCTTTACTCAGATCCTACGGATTTATATGTTATCCTCATCCATAAATATTTTCATAGTGACATGTAGGTTGGCGTTATCAAATATTTGCAGCCTAGCCAAGTTGACAGCTAAAATTACCTGTCACAAGGACTTTTGGGTTGTCCGAAGCAGAATCCCTTTGGAACCTGAACTGTGCCGGGCATTGTTCTAGGTGCTGGTGATAAGGAGATGTAAAAGGATAAAGAAAGAAAGTCTGGCTTTTAAGGTGTTTACATTCTCAATGAACAAGTTAATACATAAATAAGTCAGATTTCATATTGTGAGAAGGGCAATGAAAGAAACAAATGAAGTCAACCTGATGGGGTTTGTGGTCAGACTTCTAGGTTACTGAAAATTGTGCCACTTGTTGATTGTGACTCACAAAACCTGTATTTATATTCCATCCCAGTAGCAAACTGCTAGTTAAGAAAAAGTGCATTAAACTGTATTTTCTCTTCTCATGTGGGTGTGTGTTGGACACATTCTGGTCATGACTATTAATTGATTTCCTACACATGAGTCAGCAAACCCAGCGCTTTAACTTAAGCAGTGAGGGAAGGTCCTTCTGAAGAGGTGACACTGAGGCCTAAGCTTAACAGCCAGCCAGGGTAGGGCAGCCAGGGAGACTGGAGCTTATTCACACAGAGAGAGAAGCCTTTGAGTTGAGATTGAGGACTGGGCTGGAACCAAATCCTGAAAAGTCCCTTTTATTCTGAGTACCAGGAGAACTCATCATGTATCATTGAAAGATTTTATGTAAGCAGGTTAGCATTATTTAATTCATATTTTTTTAAAGAATTGCTGTGGCTGCTGTGTGAAGAAGAACAAGAGTGGAAACTGAGAGCCTCATTAGAATTTGCTGCAGGGTCCCTGTGAGTTATAGTAGGGATGAGGATGGGAAGTGAGTAAATGTAAACATGATAGTAAAGGCAGTGGCTTTAAGTGAGAAATTTGGAACGGTGCTGTGGCTCACTTGGCTGATCCTCCGCCTGCGGCGCCGGCACCCCAGGTTCTAGTCCCGGTTGGGGCGCCAGGTACTAGTTCTGGTTGCTCCTCTTCCAGTCCAGCTCTCTGCTGTGGCCTGGGAAGGCAGTGGAGGATGGCCCAAGTGCTTGGGTCCCTGCACCCACAGGGGAGACCTCGAGGAAGCACCTGGCTCCTGGCTTCGGATCGGCACAGCACTGGACGTAGCAGCCATTAGGGGAGCGAACCAACAGAAGGAAGACCTTTCTCTCTGTCTCTCTCTCACTGTCTATAACTCTACCTGTCAAATAAAAAAAAAGAAAAAAATAAGTGAGAAATTTGGAGACTATGAAGAGAATAGGAGGTATCTAAGATGTTATGTAGCTTATGAAATTATCTAATTTGTCACAGTACCAATAGAGATTAAAGAATTAATGAAAACTTCAAATACTCTTCTTTTCCCCTTGAACCTAAAACCCCAAGTCACAAAAGGCCTAAAAGTCATTTGAAAATAAATTAAATTAAGGCTTTTAAGAATAATTTAAACTAGCGAGTGAGTGGAGACTAGATATGCACATGCTTCTCAAATGTCAAATAGAGGACTCCGTCATCAATATTCGCAACACTGATTTTGATAGTAGTTCAACAAAGGCAATGGGGGAAAGTAACTTTACGTTGTGTAATTTTGTTCATTCTGTATTTGGGAGATCTGTCTCCTCCTTTTCTATTAAGAACTCTTTACAGGGCTGGCACTATGGCTCAGTGGGTTAAGCCACCGCCTGCAGCACCAGTGTTCTGTATGGGCCCCAGTTTGAGTACTGGCTGCTCCACTTCCTAGCTAGCTCCCTGCTAATATACTTGGGGAAGTGGTGGAAGATGGCCCAAGTGCTTGGGTCCCTGCACCCACATGGGAGACTAGGATGAAGCTCCTTGCTCTTGATCTCAGCCTGGCCCAGCCGTGGCTGTTGTAGTCATTTGGGAGAGTGAGCCAGCTTTTTCCTTCTCTCTGTCTCTCCCTTTCTCTTTGCTACTCTGCCTTTCAAATAAATAATTTTTTTAAAAATACCTCTTTATATTAGATCAGCTTCTTAATATCAATAGAGACAAAGCCCAGTGAGAAATCTAATTATATTTCTAAAATCTAATTCTAATGTTGAGATGGTTATCTAGAAAGAGGGATTTATGCTTACATAATTACTAAGTTAGTGTTCATTGTATGTGATCAGATGTGTATGTCTGTGGGTACATAGACATTACACTGGGAAATGAGAAAGAAATTTGAGTTTTCATGAATATTGCAAAATAAGCTTTGCTTTTTGTTTAAAAAACAAAGTATTGCAAAATGAATGTGAAATAGGAAACTGAAGGTTCTTATAATTAATTCTTCTCCTCAGTCCATTGCTTTGTCCACCACTGGATTGTTAACACAGCCTTCCAGCTGGCCTCTCCATTTCACCTATCTCTAGATCCATCCTTTGTATTCCTGTCAAGATGTTTCTTTCAAGAAAACAAAATACTTGGACCTTGCCTTCAGGATAAATTCCAAACATGTTGGAGAATAACAGTTGTGTATGTTAAGCACTGAATAATGGCCAGACATGGTCTTAATGGTTTCTATGTATTAGGGATCCTTCAAAATGAACCCTGATCCCCATCTCCTAACACTGTTGTACACACCCTAATATCCAATTCCTAAAGGGAAAGATACAATCACAATTCAGTGACAGTTATGTGTTTCCAGACGACTGCACTCAGAATGCTTTGGGTGAGAGAATGATACTTTACTAATTTTTGTTCCCTACGCTGCATGGAATATTGCATGGAACATAGTAGGAATTCAATAAACAGAAGGTTTATACTTTCACAGCCACCGCCTCCTCCTCCTGTCTTTGAAGTGGCCCTCCTGAAAGCCACACAAGTGGTCATTGTTGATCCCTAACCTGCTCAGTGTTCCAGACACCTGTTTTTCTGCTTGCCAGCTGAGTGAATTTGAACAAGCTTCCTTAAACAAAATAATTTACACACATTTTGTGCCCCATTTTGCTTTTTGTTTAAAAAACAAAGTATTGCAAAGTGAATGTGAAATGGGAAACTGAAGGTTCTCTCCATTTCACCTATCTCTAGATCCATCCCATTCCATCTGTGGAATGAATATAGTCATGACAAACGTGCAGCATTTCTGCATATATTAAGTTAAAAATATATGTAAAGTAATCTACACAGCACCCAAACTGTGTCATAATGGTTGGTAAATTATACCAAATATTATAACTGTACCTTTTAAAATGTTGTCAATATTTATAAATCAATATTTTATCAATAAAATATTCATTTACAAATTTATTGAAGACTTACTTAAGGTAATTATGTAATGAGGGCATTCAAAATTTTCTTTTAAAAATATTGTAGGATAGCTATAATTAGTATCCAAAAATGCACTCAAAATCTGAAAGAAATTAGATTGAGCTTTAGAAAAATCAGGGAGTTAAAAAAAACAAATAGTATTTTAAAGTTAATCTGCAAATGAAGTAGAATCTAGTCATTACTATTCATGGTTGTTGCACTGGAAAAACTGGAACAATTTTTTCTAACTGATAGATTTTTCTAAATTTATATGAAAGGTTGCCTCTAAGATCACATTATTTTAATGGTTGTCATTATTATTATCCATTTAAATACAGAGGAATTTAGTTTGAAGAGAAACTATAACCTTTCTTTATTTTAATTCACATTCTGTACAGGAAAACCATGACTTGCAGGTTCAAAGGAGAAAGCCTTTAAAAGGGCTTGTAAAAGGCCTCATAGGCTTCTTGGACATCAAATAGTTCAGCAAAACAGCATTATGATGATTTAAATGTAAATGAATTAGAAACATATGGATCACATTCCCTTGGAAATACACATGGGTTTGGAAATTAAGGGGGAACTGCCTGACAAAATACACTGCACTTGGCTTAGCACAAAATGTTTGAATAATGGATTGACTTTTTCTGCTAAATCTTGAAGACCACAGATTGGTCTGGTGGACATTTTTGAAAACCCTGTGCATCTTGAGGTCCATTGGCTTTGAGAAATTGTGTTGCCCATCAAGGCCAGCTCCTGCCACCCTTGCTCCGTGCCCCTCTGCTCACCATGCATATAAGTGTGTAGTTGTTAAAGAGGAACCAATTTAGAGAGGATGGAAGAAAGAGAGTGCAGAGGGAAGATGGTAGATTTTTTTCTCTCTTCCCCTCCTTGTTTTCTGTTTTCATGTTTTTTTTCCTTATCTTTCCCTTTATTATTTTCATCCTTACTTTATTCCTTATTTTGCTCTCTTTTTTCCTACTCATATCTTTTTCCTTACTTTCTTAAGCATAAACATGGATTACAAACAGTACGCTTGTAGGGAGAACTTACAGGAGAGTGCAGGGGTGAGTCACGCATTGTCTGACCATTCCCTTCTCTTTAGCGTTGCCTGCTATTTGTTCCAACAGAGAATGAAACTTTTGAAAGGCTTCCTCTGAAGATCATAGCTTTTGCCGGGGCATGAAGGACAATGCTTGCACTTTTGATAGATTTTAAACATTTCTGAATCTCTTGAAAGTAGCATCACCTTAGTTCCACTTATTTTAAAAAGTAATTTGTCATGATTAACGTTGTTTCAGGTATAATTCATTAATTTCTTTAAAATGAGTTGACACAGAATATCAAAGGCCTAAGGCTAATTCTTTGCTGCCCAGCCTGGGTGAAAGAAGGCATCACCATAACAGGATCTGGCTTTTGTGTGTGTGTTGCAAAATATACTGCCTCTTGATAAGCAGCTACGGAATTGATAGTTAAATCTATCCGCATGGATTTGCTGCCCATATGGAACTAATTGCCTCTGGAAAAGTTAAAGCCAAAAGATCTCTACAATTTCAAAAGCTTCTCTTATCTTCCCCTTGCATGGCTGTTGACAGGAACGAAACACATCTATCCTCATTTATTATATTGGTCTCATCAAGTGCGGACGTGTTGATGGGGGACTGTTACAGAACCAGATGGTCCAAGTTGGTCTTTTATGTTTCAAGCATTCCCCTCCTTACTTTGAAAAATCCAAAGAAAGACTGTCCTGTGTTTGGGCTGATCTTTCAGAATCCCTCCCCTTAAAGCATGGAATTCAGTCTGTTGCTGGTCCCCACCAGACCCATCGGACCATCTGACCATTAGATGTTTGTGTCCTTTAACCCTGTCCCGTAAGATTCACTCACTTTGTCTTTATTAGTGCTATTGGAGGCCGCCTGAGGAATGATGAACTTTTTTGGCTTGTCTAGACCCAGAAAAGAAGTCCACTTCCTTCTTAGTTTCCAACTACAGTACCACTGCTCTTTCTTTCCCCAAATACATAGACCAGAGGCCTGTAAATTCTACATCTTGACAATTCATAATATTTTTCTCTCCCTCTATTTCTGATTAAGGCCTAGACAGGCAAGACTTGACCTGGCATATCTTCCCTAAAGCATTAAAGAAAATAATATAGCAAAAAGTAGGTACTTATCATCATCAGTGCTCTCATTGTATTGATTGTAACTATATCAGTTAGTATATCTAGAATATATTCTTGTACTGGGAATATGCATTTTATATGTATGAATTTACTGAAGCTTCTCAATTACCTTAGGAAGCAAGCACCATTATCATTCCATGCTACAGATAGGAAAATCTTTTTCTATTATTATTTTTTAAATATTTATTTATTTATTTGAAAGGCATAGTTACAGAGAGAGAGAGAGAGAGAGAGAAAAGGAGACAGAAAATTTTCCATTTGCTGGTTCACTCCCTTAATGGCCATAATGGCCATGGCTGGGCTAGGCCAAACCTAGTAGCCAGGAGCTTCATGCAGGACTCCCATGAGGATGGCAGGGGCCTAAAATCTTGGGCCATTTTCCACTGCCTTTCCCAGGCTATTAGCAGGGAGTTGGATCAGAAGTGGAGCAGCCAGTGGTGGCTTAACTGACTGCACCACAGCAGGGGCCCTGGGATCAATTTTCCAATAGACTCTTCAAGTGCAGAATGAAAACCAAGGGCACAGGAATTACACAATGAAACAGGCTCTTACCTACACCTGAATCCTCAGCATCTCTCTCCTTTCCCCATTTTCCAGGCTGGGCAGAAAACATTCAGAGAGGAAGTTTCAGCCACAAGAGACTGAAATGATGGATACAGAAAATGCTGCTTGAGGAGTAGAAAATCTGTGGCACACCTCTGGCTGTGCTACATTGGAAAAATAACTCATTCTCTGTCCTGCAGTTTCCTCATCGGTGAACTGAAGATAATACATGGCCTCCATCATCAGATTGTTATGATCAATGCACAAGTGCTAGAATTGTGTCTGTTATTAAGTCAGCCCTAGAAAGACATAACAGCTATGATTTATTATCCCCAAGTTCTAAGTCATGCATTATTCTTACATGGAAAGAAATATGGTAATGGCTCACTATAGACTTGTGTATTCAGAGTAGGATGTGGTCAAGTTGTCAAAACGATGGTTAAGATGCCTTCACCCCATATCAGAGTCCAGGTTCAATGCCATGCTGTGGTTCCTGACTCCAGCTTCTTCTTCTGTACCCTGAGAAGCAATGATAATAGCTCAATTGATTGGGGTCCCTTCCATCCATATGAGGAACCTGGATTGAGTACCAAGATCCTAGCTTCAGCTTCCAGACTGTTGAGGGCATCTGTGGAGTGAACCAGCAGACAGAAATGAGCTCTTCCTGTCTCTGTCTTCTTTTCAAATAAAAAACAGACCTGTATATTCAGTTGTCTAATGGAAATTTCCTTCTAGTAACCCACCTCATATTCAATGTACCCTAAAAGTTACTTTTTTTCCATCGAGTCTGTCAGTTCTTTTACAGTTCCTCTTTTGGTTGGTGGCCCCTGTATATTCCAGCATTGTGATCAAAGTGAGATCTAAGAATTGGCTCTTCTTTCTTTTAAAAACCAGTAAATAATCAGCCTTCAAATTCTCTTGATTCTGCATCCAGGATCATTCAAATGCATCTTCTTCCCTTTCTCATGGCCACAGCTTGAGAGCATTTAGGTGGTATTCTTTTACCATCCTTTTCCTCTGCATTCCATTCAAAGTGCCACCAGAAACTTCTCTAAAAATATAGCTAGTTATTCTTATAACTAGCTCCCAATTTCCAGAGATTTAATTCAATCCCCTTGATATGTACAAGATTCCTGTTTGCCTTCTCTAAATATATCATTCATATATTTCCATGCTTCTGGGTCAATGGCCATATTTTGTTTTCTATCTAAAAGATCTTTGCAAGAGGAGACTAAGCATTTCTGATATTTAGATCCTTAACCCGCTAAATATTGCAGCAGTTTTATGCAGCTCAGAGCAAAAGTTGTGAGAACAAAATGAAAGAATGAGTCTAAGGCATTTCACACAGCATTTGCCTTTGCAGTGTGACCAGTAGGTAATCTATTTAACTTCTCTCTGCTTTATTTCTGCTTTTGTAAGGTAAGGTTAGTACCTACACCACAGAAATATCAAGAGATTTGAATTAATCAACAGATGTAAAATGTTTATGACAGTGTTTATTATTCCTGTCTGATTTTTTTTATTCCTCTATCTCATTTATAAAATGCCATCAATGCTAAATTGTGCCACAGGGAAAGAAGGGTCTTGGGGGGATTTAACATAGTTCATAGCGTACATTTATACATTCTGAAAATATTACATTGGAACAGCATATTTTAAGGCAAAGCCCAGATATCATCATCTTGTAAGGCATCCCGATGATGTCTGTCTGCCTGCAGACTAACCTGCTCCTATTTCCTGTTCCTTAGTGGTTTGCCCATATTTCTATTATAGCACTTTATTGTTTGACTGAAGAATTACCTGTATACATTCTGTTCCCCACTAACCTGTGAGCCAGGGGTTTATCACATGTCCACTCTATGCTTCTTCTCAACCTCTGTTATCTCTTTCCCTAACTTCAGGAGCTGCCTCTGTGACTGGGATCCAGCAGGCAGTCAATAAAAGTTGACTGCATTTAGAATTGGGTAAGGAGCCATTGTCCCATCTTTGTGGCTGCCTTCACTAATCCCTAAGGTTGAATTGGGACAGTGGCCATGCTGGATGAGCTTCAGAGACTGGAGTGTTGTCTCAGTAGCAGAGACCCCACCAATCTGGCTCCTAGGGAATTTTAACAAGAAAAATGTCTGAGTTTCAAGATACCTGAGGGCTTATTCCCTGTTTTTCTCAAACACAGTCAGGTTTTCATGTGGTCTTACACTTGCTTATTGATACCCAGTATTTTTCTTGTTGTGCCAAATGTGGCAACATATTATTTATTTGACACTGTGGTAATCCATTCAATTGGATGGAAAAGAACATATTAGTCAAATGAAACTGATGTCTGGTAGCCATGCACACTCACCCAAATAATCAGCCTCTGGATCCTGTTCATGGGCTGGTTCTCCAGCTGCCTGACGCCGAGCCACATTCTCGCTCAGGGATTTATTTTCCCTGGCCCTGCCGGGATACTAAAACCAACTTTCCGATTCAGCCTCAGCCTCAGACTCCAACCCCTGGACAATAGCAATACTGTGTGATGCCTACCAAGGACGGACTAAGAGGGATGACTGTTTTAATAGCACTTTATGACTCTTCAAGATGGACTGGAAATATCACCACAAGGAGAAAAAGGTATTCGCCAAAGAGAGGGGACGCCTCTGTAGTCAGAATCTGAGCTGGAATCAAAACCACAGACAGAAATAGGGCTGAGGTCCTACAGTGTAAATTCCAGGAACTGGGGAGGAAGTTTGAGGACATGGCCATTGGGGCTTTCAGAAATGTGCTAATTGTGCAATATTCACAACTAACAAGGGAGAAATGATAAAAATCACAGTGAAAATGAATGACTCAGTCTGTGGGCTAATGATTCGTGGAGCAATCCTCAGAAACTATAGATTTGGAAGGAAGCATTCTGCAACATCATTCTCACTACTACCTTTCCATTTTTCCATGTTCTCCCTTCTTAGGGTGCTCTCTCTCTCTCTCTCTCTCTCCTCACTGCTCCCCATTGCCCACCGACTACCTCTACCTCTATCTTCCTTTAGTATTGCTCTCCTGTGGAGTTTGTTTATGAGAGCCACGTGGTGCTTTGCAATACCACTATTTCTGATCAAACTATAGAATATTGACATACACACCCAGAAATTCATTGATCAACTTTAGCTTCTTAACTGAGTGGTCAGAAAGGTTAACTCTAATTTTGAATCTTGAGTCTGCATTTACAAACAGCACCTGAAATTCATTTCTAAAATGGCCAGGATATGAAGTAGGATCCTGGTAGAAAAATTCTGACTTATTATGAACCAAGCAGAAACATCTTGTCTTTAGTCAAGGGTCAACAAGTGACTTTTTCAACCTGTGTTTGGCAGGGATGTTAATATTTAGGATTTCTCACCTCGACAGGTTAAATTTGAAGGGATGCCATAAGTAATCTGTGTGCGGAGCTCTGCCATGCCAGGGCAGGGGGCCAGAAGCTGTGTATTCAGGCAAACTCAAAGGCCTCCTGGAAGAAACACTGTTAGATTTCCCATTGTTTCCTAGAAACCAGACTCTTGAACAGTAAGGACAAAGGCTGCCTTAAGCCTTGGCACTTATAACCTTATATGGCAAGAAACCCATTCTGGGGTAAAATAAAATAAAATCTATCACTGAAAGTACATATACTTTATGCCACACATTGAAGACAACCCATTTTGTGCTACTTCCTGGAGTTGTGTTAAGGAGAATTTAAGAGACTCTGAAGAGCCTGTGGGAAAGAGTACCATAGTCAGTAAGAAACACCTGACATCTCTGGTGTGAGCACAGGGGTTTCATATTGCCTTGGTCAAGGAGAGAAAAGGACTTCTGGGTGTAATGTTGTGTTTTGCCTTTTGGGTAGGATCTACTCAGTCTGGGAAATTAAATTCAACTTCTGTGAGAGACTGAGTTGTAAGAAACTAAGGAAACTCAGTCATGAATTATAACATGGTACTGTAGCATTATAGTATAGTACTGTAGTACTATAAATACATAGTATAGCATACATTTATATATAGCATATATTAATATATATAGTATATGTACATGTATACACACATATATAAAAATTATATAAAAGCTTAGGGAAAAAACACATATCTTTTTAGAGCCTACTAATAAAATGTAAAAATACTGGGGAAAGAACTCTGCCTGACAATAGGACACTGTCCTGAATCTACACAGCGACCAGTGATCAAAATGGCAAGTCAATTCTTGGCTTAAATAAGAAGCAGAAGCTACAATTAAATGTAAGAGCAGAGGCAGAAAAAATAATAACTATAGAGCTGGAGCACTGGCCATGACTGACAGCTGAAACTTAAAATCAATTGTTTATTTATTTTTATTTTATTTGAAAGTAAGAGAGGAAGAGACAATAAGGGAGAGATGGAGACAGAAACAGATGTAGAGAGATATTCCATCCACTGACTCACTCCCCAGTTGGCTACATTGGCCAGGGCTGGCATAAGGCTGAAGCCAAGAGCCTGGAACTCAATCTGAGTCTCTCATGGGGTGACAGAGACTCAAATATGCAAATATTAAGGCCATCACCACTGCTTTCATGGTGTACATTAGCAAGAAGCTAGAATTGGAAGCAGAACTTGGACTTGAACCCAGGGACTCAATATAGGATGTGGATGTCTCAAGTAGTATCCTTACTGCTGCACCAAATGTCTACCCCATGAGAGCTGCAACTTAAAATCAGTGAAGTAAACTGTGGAGACTGTCAAAAATAAACACATTTGCCAAGGTCACCATAGTACTTATCCTGGGTCTAACAAATTTGTTTTTGCACCTCCCAGCTAGACTTAACATCGTCAAATGTGATAGCCTCTAGTTATATGTGCCTTCTTAAATTTAAACTTCTTAAAGTAAAATAAAGGATTGTCAATGTGGCATAATAGGTTCAGCCAATGCATGTGATGTCGGCATCCCATATGGGCACTCATTCGAGTCTTGGCTACTCCACTTCCAATCTTGCTCCCCACTAATGCACCTGGGAAATCAGTAGAAGAGGGCCCAAATCCCTGGGCCCCTGTACCCATGTGGAAGACCCAAATGAAGCTCCTAGTGCTTGGCTTCAGCCAGGGCCAGCCCTAGGTCTTGTGGCCATTTGAGGAGTAAACCAACGATGGAAGCTATCTCTATCAGTCGCTCTCTCGCTGGCTGTAACTCTGCCTTTCAAACAAATAAAATTAATCTTTTTTTAAAAAAAATAGTAAAATAATATTACAATGTGCATTTAAGTCCCACTTGTCATAGTTCAAAGATTCAATAGACACATGAGGCTAATGGCTACCATTTTGTATAGCACAGTTGTAGAATATTTCCATCATCACAAAATGCTTTATTGGAATGCACTAATCTAGACCACAGGGAAGAAAGAGGGTCTTGGTTAATGGAATTGCCTTCCAAAGACTGAGAAGAGCATAATCTGCTGTAATCATTCGTAGCTCTTAGTCCCTATTTCTGCTGTTGGCCTGTTCTTGCCTCAGTCTCAATTCTGGATATATGCAACTAATATTTGAATTGATGTGGACCTGCTTCTGATAAGCTATGTTTTTGATGAGGTTGGTGGTTATATATGCCATTGGAAAAGTGAGTTGAGAATTACCTACAGGCTCCTTACAAGTTAAAAAAACATTAATCTTGTTACTGAGGCATCATTCTATGTGTTGCTCTCTCTTATCTTTACTTTTCACTACGGCTCTTCAAGGTGGGCATCTCCACTAATTTTAAACAAATGAGCACATTAAAAGGTGAAGAAACTTAACGAGGATTCATCACTAGAAAGTGGCAAAGCAGCAATAAACATACAGCTTTTTCCACATGCAATCCTGGGTTTCTATTCAAGCACCCTGACTCCTAAGGAGAAATAGCATATACAAAAAGCCTAAGTAGGAATGATACATGCCGTAGACATTAATTGCAACAGGACCTAATTCCCTTCCTGGTGATGCTTTTACCTGACTTTACACATGGGATACATAGATGTTCTGTTTAGTTGTTTAAAAGTAAGTGATTTTACCATTTTTGTCATTTGATCACACAATTGTTGAGGTGGTAAGCAAGCTTCCAAATCGTACAGAAACAGCAGCTCCTCATTCTACACTAACAGTGATATTGCTAATGATGACTCTTCTGGATGGCTGGCACTGAATTGCACTGAAGCTGATGGATGTCATGACATTTGCAGATGTTAACATATGCAATTGATGTAGCATCAGAACCTTAAGAAATCCTTCTATCTATGCAGGGTTGCTAGAAATAGGGCAAGAAGCCCTATATACTGTTCCAAAGAACAAACCAAATTTCTTAGAGGTTTTCTAACCTCCTTTGTTTCTTCCTTTGCCCAGGAAAACCTAATGATTTTCCAGAGGCAATATGGCACACTACTGTGACAACAAACTATTGGCTGATAAAGAAGAATGGGTTAGGAGCCTTGAGAAACTCCTCTTTTCAAAATCCTGTCTTCCATGTAACTTTCAGGTGTTTGAGAGCTTGTGAATATGAACATGGCGGTCTCTTAGAGAAGTCTCTTTTATTCCTGAAACATAAAATCCTGAACAAACTTGGCTTTTACTGATTTGTTTCAATACAGAACAAGGAAATTCATGCAGTGAATATACTCTGAGACTTATTGAGAATTTCAAATTTGAATTATCAGATTTGAATAGCTCATTTTACCCTCCAGATGTCAGTTTCTATCTTAAAAACTGCAAAAGTCACAGTGTATTATATATCTTTGAAGATATTCATGTCCCAGTCATGGCTCTGTTACATTCTGTGCTCCTAGTTTTGAATTTAATTTATTTGTTTGCTTTGATTATTTTAAATTAAGAAAAAGTTCTTTCAAACTATGTTATGATGCTGAGAAATGTGCTTGAAAAGTCATCCTTTTCCTTCCCTTCTAAAAGTTACAGAAGCAAAGAAGGGGTTGTTTCATTTTGAAAAACCTGTTTGCCTTATTTGTTTAAAGCTCCCTATTTTATTTCCTGCCATCTTTGGAAACTTCATGAAACCTCCAGGGTGATATGAGACTCCTTGAGGGTGTCACAGGACCCTTGTATTAGCAGCAGTGCTGACAAGAAGCAAAAGCAAGAGAGAAGAGAGATTCAGACTGCTTATTACCAGCTAACTGACACCCAAGAGTAGTGTTTCATTGTTCAAGTAGTATAAATCATTGCCCCTCCAGTAGTTTCACTGTGTATGTTCTCATCATTTCCCATCTACCAGCAAAGACAAAACTTCAAGCTTTAAAGTATAGCAATTGTTGAAGTAGCTGTAACTTCTAAATTTTGCTTCTGTAGGTAATAAACTTTCATCCATTTTAATAATCACCAATGAAAGCTTTAAACAAACCTCACAGTTCATCTGCTTGCTTAAAGAGAGGCTGTGAAGTACTATTTCAGAATGAGTTTTATTTTGTAACATCTTCATATGTCATCAATTAAATCAAGCATAAAATTTAAAAATATCAGGATACAAGCCATACCATATAGCATACAAAGGTACTTCAAAAATTTGTAGAAAAATAGAATTAATAAAGTTATTTTTGTGCAAAAGATTTGAAATCCATGCATTTTTTTAATTTTCCATGCACATTTTGAAGATCCCTTGTATTTTCAAGGAAGTAAGACACATAGATAGGTTTGTTTTTGAGTTGTAAATGTTAAACTTCAATTCATAAAAGAAAAAATATATTTCTTGACTTCAACAATAAGGCACAGTATAGTAATATCCATGAATAAACACTTTGAATATTTTGTGCTGTAAGTAAATTCTCAAAATAATTATTTGAGCTAAATAACTTGATCTTAGATATTGATGTTTCTGTTACATTATTCTCTATTTTTAAAAAATTCCACATTTACCATGCCCTGCATACATCCTCAGGATTTGGGAAATTTTAAAAAACCTCTGTTTTTATTTATAAAACATTTGTTCATAATATTATAATTAGAAGCATATACACTGGAGCTTTTCTTTGAAAAGGCCTTCTCTCTCTCTCTCCCTCCCCCTCCCTCTTTTCCTACTTCTCCCTCTCCCTCTCTTTGTATTCTTCTAGAACAAAAAAAGTTCCATCATCTTTTTCCCTTTAAACTAAGGGACCCCATTTTTGAAGTAATATGTGTTGATCTCTTTTTCTTTCTCTCTCACACACATACACACACACACATACAATATGCAGCTGACACTAAGGTAGTTTTATTTTTAATCTATAGCACATTAGTTCTCCAGTTTCATTGAACTCTAATACAAGTTTGGACAAAAAAAATCTACAGGTTTCTGAAGTTCATTTCTATATGTGTATTTTGTTGTCATTCTAACCTTGCAGACATAAACTGAAAGCTCTCCTTTCCTTCCCAATCTTGCTCTCATTCTAACTTTACTATTTTACTGATGGGACCACCATTTTCAATTTCCAAGCTATCAACTGAGTGATCAGCTTTGATTTAGAAGTCTCATTCTTTTCCATGTCTACAGAGTCTCTATATACCTTTGTTTTTAAAAATCATTTATTGATCTGAGAGAGAAAGAGGCAGGCAGCAGACAGAGCTCTTTGCTGGCTCCTTCCTAAAGTCTCAACATGACTTGGGCTGAGCTGGGATTGAAGCCAGGATCTGAAAACACAATTCAGATCTCCCAATGGGTGACGGAGAGTCATTTACTTGACCCATCACTGCTGCCTCCCAGTGATCACATTAGCAAGAACCTGGAGTCAGGAACCGGTGCCAGGAGTTGAATCCAGGTAGTGCAGTGAGCGATACAGGCAACTTAACTACTAGGCTAAATGCCTGCTTCTCTGTATACCTCCTAAATGTTTTCTTATTTTACCTACTAAGTACACACACACACACACTGCTAGCCAAATGCCAATTATATCAAATACACACCTTGTCAATAACATCCTATCTACTCTCTTTGACTTTAATTCATTTTCATGCTACCACAGTCCACTCCACCAATTAAATGTGTGTGAAACTGCCTGATGCACCTCCCTAAATTACCACTCCCCTGCTGCTTCTCTCTTGTTCAAAACCCTTTAGTAGTAGTTTCAACTCCAAACCATTTGGTCTGGTCCCTCTTTAGATTTTATTGTGTACTCTTTCTTACATAATATTAGTTTTTTTTTTCTTTAATTTATTATATTTTTTAAAGTTTTTTTTTTATTTGAAAGGCAGAGTCAGAAAGAATAAGAGAGACACTCCAGCCTCTGGCTCCCTCCTGAAATGGCCTCAATGGCCAGGGCTGGGCCAGACCGAAGCCAGGAGCCAGGAGCTTCTTCTGGGTCTCTCATGTGGGTACAAGGGGCCCAAAGACTTGAGCTATCTTCTGCTACTTTCTTAGGCACATTAGCAAAGAGCTGGATTGGAAGTGGAGCAGCCGGGAATAGAACAATGGCATATGAGATTGCAGTCAGCAGTTCAACCTGCTACACACAGCTCTGGCCCCATAATATTAGTATTAACACTGATATTCACAGAAAACACTTCTGAGTGTTTTCTTTCTGCTAGGGTTTGAGTTAAGTCCTTTATCTGTGTATTTTTATTTAATCCTTGAAATGACCATGTGGTAGATATTATTATATCCAGTTTGTTTTGTTTTGTTTTGTTTTTGTTTTGTTTTTTGACAGGCAGAGTGGATAGTGAGAGAGAGACAGAGAGAAAGGTCTTCCTTTATGCCGTTGGTTCACCCTCCAATGGCCGCCGTGGCCGGTGCATCGTACTGATCCGAAGCCAGGAGCCAGGTGCTTCTCCTGGTCTCCCATGCGGGTGCAGGGCCCAAGCACTTGGGCCATCCTCCACTGCCTTTCCGGGCCATAGCAGAGAGCTGGACTGGAAGAGGGGCAACCGGGATAGAATCCGGCGCCCCAACCAGGACTAGAACCTGGTGTGCCGGCGCCGCAAGGCGGAGGATTAGCCTGTTGAGCCACGATGCTGGCCTATTATATCCAGTTTTTAAAATTTCTTTTTTATTTTACAATTTTTAAAAGGATTTATTTATTTATTTATTTGAAAATCAAAATTACAGAGAGGGAGAAAAAAGAGACAGAGACAGATAGAGATCAATCCTCTATACCCTGGTTTATTCTCCAATTGGACACAATGGGCAAGGCCATTGTGAGAACTCCGTCTTTCAAGTGGATGTCAGGTTCTCAGGCACCTGGGCCATCTTCTATGGTTTTCCCAAGCACAGCAGGAAGCTTAGTCAGAAGTGGAGCAGCTGGGACTTAAACTGGCAGCACTCTTTTGGGATGCCAACACTGCAGGTTGTGGCTTAACCCACTGAGCCACAATTGTGGCCCCAATATTACCTTTTTTTAAAAACTTTGTCCATGTTTACTTCAAAAGTAGACATTATATACATACAATATATATCCTGTTTTTAATATGCCTGTTTTTCACACAAAGAAACTGAATCTCAGGTACATCTGAATAAGTCAGAAAAGATTAATAGGCATAAAGGTTGAATTTATGTATTCAGTGTAACTTAAAGCTATGTTCTTAACCAATATGTTATAATACTTCTCACAAAACTTTTCTTCAACCAAGAAATACAATTATATTTTCTTAAGTATGCCTTAAAGTTTTTTTTTCCTGATTTTTTTTTTTTTTTTGGACAGGCAGAGTGGACAGTGAGAGAGAGAGAGAGACAGAGAGAAAGGTCTTCCTTTGCCGTTGGTTCACCCTCCAATGGCCGCTGCGGCCGGCGCACAGCGCTGATCTGAAGCCAGGAGCCAGGTGCTTCTCCTGGTCTCCCATGCGGGTGCAGGGCCCAAGCACTTGGGCCATCCTCCACTGCACTCCCAGGCCACAGCAGAGAGCTGGCCTGGAAGAGGAGCAACCGGGACAGAATCCGGTGCCCCGACCGGGACTAGAACGCAGTGTGCCAGCGCCGCAGGTGGAGGATTAGCCTAGTGAGCCAAGGCCCTGGCTTTTCCTGATTTTTTTTTAACACCATTGATCCTGGAATGCCATTTCTTCTGCTCAGTGAATTGTTATTTGTTTTTTTCTTTTCTTTTTTTTTTTAACTTTTATTTAATGAATATAAATTTCCAGTATACAGCTTATGGATTACAATGGCTTCCCCTTCCCATAATTTCCCTCCCACCCGCAACCCTCCCCTCTCCCGCTCCCTCTCCCTTTCCATTCACATCAAGATTCATTTTCAATTTTATTTATATACAGAAGATCAATTTAGTATAAAGATTTCAACAGTTTGCACCCACATAGAAACACAAAGTGAAACATACTGTTTGAGTACTAGTTATAGCATTAAATCAAAATGTACAGTACATTAAGGACAGAGATCCCACATCAGGAGCAAGCGCACAGTGGCTCCTGTTGTTGACCCAACAAATTGACACTCTAGTTTATGGCGCCAGTAACCACCCTAGGCTGTCGTCATGAGTTGCCAAGGCTATGGAAGCCTTCCGAGTTCCCCAACTCTGATCATATTTAGACAAGGTCATAAAAGACAGGGTGAGGATAGTAACCAATGATCCTAAGAGTGGCCTTAACCAGGTCTGAACAATTATACAGCATTAAGTGGGGAAGAGGACCATCAGTACACACAGGTTGGGAGTAGAGCCATTGGTGGTGGAGTAGAGGTTATGATTACAAAGGAATGAGGCCCAAGTGCACTAGACAGGGTCTAGAACAAAGGACAGAGTCATTATTAGAGGAGCTAAGAAAGGTGCTGTCTAAGCTACAAGTAATTTTTCTGATTGAGAGGCAAATAGAACCTGATAGAAGGGGCTTGATAATATTCTGTTGGGCTTTAGGCCTTGTAAGTTAAGAGGCCCAGACCTATCTATCTCTTCACATGGGGTATATCCTAAGGGAGGTGTGACCCTCCTAGGGGAAGGCACTCTGTTGACTTTCATTACTTGGCTGGCCTGGGAGGGGAGCTGGCCAGGTAAAGGCAGGTGGCATCTCTAACAAGAAATTTACAGTTCTGCCTGCAATGTTGCTGACCCTACTTGGCTGTCCCCTCAACTGCAGTGGTCACTTTGGAAGTTGGGCTGAGTGAAGGGCTTTTCAGCTTAGAGCCAATAAGATCTGTGGCTCTGACCTGGGCATCCTTCGACTCCAGGGCAGGTCCATTTCCAGTGATCCAACTCTTGGCAGAGCTGCCAGGGCTCTTCACAAGCTGACTTCTGCTGAAGCCCAGGCTTACCACATTGACAGCCACTGCAGTGGACTGGCCTGTTGGGTCTCCTTGAGGGCAGATCACTGTACAGATCAGCCATTAATAGGCCTGCCACCCATTGCTTCTGATGCCGAGCTTTCTTTTCCTCCTGGTTTGTGTTAAAGCAGACCAGAGGATGCAAGTCAAGGGAGTGCCCAAGTCCCATCTCTAATCTTTGGTGGCCTGAACTACAAGTCTATAGTCACAGGCATGTTCTGTAGTAGTTTTTCTAAGGTAGACAATGCCCATGAGGAAAATTATATTCTCACTTTAAAACTTTCTTTCCCTTTGGTCTGAAAGGGAGGTTTTTTTTTTTCTACTTACTGTATACTTCGCTGATGGCGATGTGAATCTAGCTATGAGATTATTAGTTAAGTTCTTATTTTGGCTATGCTATTACAGAAAAATGTTAGCCATCTCTTATAAGGTCTAAAGATTAAATTGTGCATCCTACAGATTCCTTCATAATAGAATTAGTTCCCTACCTTGAAGAGAATAGAGAAGTGAAAGAACAAGTTGGGCTTAGAATAGAGAAATGAGGGAGCAAGTCCTAGATCACTTGCTGACGATAGCAATATTACATGAATACTTAGCAAACCGTTTCAACCCTTAGATAAGAACTTAATAAAACATTTACCGGAAGGTCCAATGCCTTCTATAAATTTTAAGAATCACGTATTTGAAAACACCTCTTAAATATCTAACATGGTGTAGTTTGTTTAACCAGTAAACTTAAGCACAACTATATAAAATGTTTTTAGTTTCTTTCTACCAACAAGTTTAAAACATATGATACACAGATTCAGGTCATACAAATTAAAATGTATCTTTGATTGATTTTAGCAGCTTAAATTTATGGACAATCTTATCTGAAAGCCATTTAAAATAAAACTCTTAATAAAATTTCCCCATGTGGACATACAATATGTACGCACATATAACATAGCATAATAGACCAATATCAAAATCCAAAATATCTGGTTGAAATAATGTTATTTGTTTTTTTCAAAACCAATCAAAAACTTCACTTCCTCTTAAAAAATCTTATCTAATCTCTATAACACAAAGGTAGTTATGCGCCATCATAATGCCTAGGTATACTGTTCAGTTTGTTAATTAACTTTCTTTGTCCTGTTCCAGATTTACTCTTGCCCTGGGTTATATTAATAACATTTTGTTTAAATTTATTTTTTGTATGTTCTTTTGTTGCAGTAGCCATATCTAATAGCTTTGTCCTTGTTTTAAAAGATTTATTTATTTATTTGAAAGTCAGAGTTACACGAGGAAGAGGCAGAGAGAGAGAGAAAGAGAGGTCTTCCATCCGCTGGTTCATTCTCCAAATGGCTGCAATGGCCAGAGCTGTGCTGATCTGAAGCCAGGAGCTAGGAGCTTCCTCCGGGTGCTCCCACGTGGGTACAGGGACCCATCCTCTACTGCTTTCCCAGGCCATAGCAGAGAGCTGGATCAGTAACGGAGCAGCCAGGACTCAAACCAATGCCCCTATGGGATGCCAGCACTGCAGGCAGCAGCTTTACCAACTACATCACAGCACTAGCCCCTAGCTTTGTCTTTATTCACTTTCTTGCACATAGTATGAGATACATATTTGATGATTTGATTAAGAAATTTAGTTAGATTAATGGCCCAAACAGGTTGACTAGACAGTACTGATCCAGTACCTGCCATGGTGATGAAATCTGCTGCTTATACAAACAATGCCATGGCCTTGATATGAGACAGTACATCAAAAATTTCATGGAAAATGAAACCAAAAGATAAGCATATCAACTACAAAAATTTTTTAAATCACATACATAGTTTTTTCATATTATGTCTTTTCTATGTATTTTTAAAAGGTCATTCTGTTGTAATTTCTGATTTAATTTAAGCATTCATCCAACAGAAAAAATAAAATTTGGAGCACAAAGAATAATTATAAATTTCATAGGTTTATGGCAATATCAGTTTCATTATAATTCCATGAGAATAAAAACATATTTTGAGAAAAGCTTTCAAAAAATCTTTCATGAAGAAGAAATCAACAAAAATTAAACAATAATTTGGAGATCAAAGAGTAATATTCTCTGTATTGCTGCTAGACTGTATGTAATTTATACTAAATGCAAATTGCAAGGAAATAAATGATTCCCTCCCTCTATTCATCCACAGTACACTCAGCTATTAAATCTCTATCTCACTCTCAATTAAAATCATAGGAAGTTATTGCTGGGAGATTTTATAAGATTCTGAGAACAATATCTTGCCTATATGAGAAAATGGCCATTAAAACATCCTTGACATGTTGTGATCCTGTCATACTGTCATTGAACCTGTGTTTGGATACCTCCAAAAATAGAAAACTCTATTTCTGAGTTAACCCAGCCAATTTTAGACATTTGCAATTATTAAAGAGTTTTTTTCTGGTTATAAACCTCAATCATCCTTTTTTTTTTTTTTTTGACAGGCAGAGTGGATAGTGAGAGAGAGAGAGACAAAGAGAAAGGTCTTCCTTTTGCCGTTGGTTCACCCTCCAATGGCCGCTGCGGCCGGCGCATTGTGCTGATCCGAAGCCAGGAGCCAGGTGCTTCTCCTGGTCTCCCATGCGGGTGCAGGGCCCAAGGACTTGGGCCATCCTCCACTGCCTTCCCAGGCCATAGCAGAGAGCTGGACTGGAAGGGGGCAACCAGGGTAGAATCCGGAGCCCCAACCAGGACTAGAACCCAGTGTGCCGGTGCCACAAGGCGGAGGATTAGCCTGTTAAGCTATGGCGCTGGCCAATCATCCTTTCTATAATCCCTTTTTTTCTCATTCTAAACATACAGCTTCTGTAATGTATTTGATCAAATAAAACCAACCTTCTTTGTCTTTCCTATTGTTACCCCTTTTATTATTTGAAGAGAGCTACTTCGTGTCTTCCCAGGCTCCTCCCCCTGTCCCAGGTGAACATCTTTAGGTCTTTATGCCAACAGGCTTAGACTGGGTTTCCAGATGTGCCACCATCCGGGCTTTTCTCTTTCAGACATTCTCCTTCATCCTGAAAATACAATAAGCCATAAGTGGCCTAAGAAGGGCAAAAAACCCTGAACTCATAACTTCTCCTGTGTTTGAAATGTTATTTCTGTCATTGAAGCCTAAGTTTGCCTTAGCTTTCAAAAAAAGTAGTGTTAGACTCATGGATTCTACTGAACTTGTGGTCTCCGGCCCCCGGCCATTGATTTTTTTCCCAAGGAAGTACAGTCAAGTAATGGATCTCTCATCCTGTCCTTATGTCATTAATTTTTTTTTAACTATGTGCAAGGCTTTTTCTTCATGCTTTTGTGACTTTTATCATGTTTGACCCCAGAAGTCCATGGTGGGACAATGGAGAAAAAAACCCACAAGATTCTTGGCTGCTCTGGAGGCTGGAAATCTGGAAAGACTTGAGGAATTACAATAGGAGTTCCACTCAATAAACCCAAAACCCTGAGGATATTAAAAATAAAAATGTAAGCAAATTGAAAAGAAATCCTCCAAAGCCATTTGCTGCTGCAAGCTGCCATTTACCTTTAGTAATACTAAAATTGAAAGATAAAGAGTGAAAAGACCTAAATCTTCAGTAGTCGTAGTCTCTGTCCTGGACACTGTTTTTCAGTCTCTGGAACTTCCTGTCATAGTTAGTAGGGGAACCAGTAGTTGGGGACACATGTAAAGTAAAAAGATTTTTCTGGGTTCTCTGTTCCCTGGGCCAATTAGCACATGTTCAATAGCATTCCCTTTCCTGCATGAACACATAAAGTACCCTTCACCTCCAAACACTCTGGAACCCAGGTTTTCAAACTGCTCATTACTTTGACTTCTTGTCTCCCAGAAATAATTCCATCTCCATGGAGGGGGAGGGAGATATCGGGAAGCAAACACATCTCTACTCCAAATAGCCAGATGATTGATAAAAGCAGCCCTTTCCCCAACATTTAGGTGATTCTCCATGTCCACAGCCCTTTATTCCTTCCTTCCATTTTCCCTTCTATTTTTTACTTCTTGCTTTGCTTTGAGGACAATAGCAAATACTGTTGGTTACCTGTATTAGTTTGCTAGCACTGCCAGCAGAAATTAATTTGCTAGCAATTCTGGAAGCTGGAAGTCTAAGATCAAAGTGCCAGCAGGGTCGATTTCTTCTGAGGCCGCTCTCCTTGTCTGGTAGATAGCTACATTTCTCCTTTTTCTTCATATGGTTGTCCCCTGTACATCTGTGTGTCTTAATTCCCTTTTCTTATAAACACTCCAGACATGATATAAGACCCACCCTAATGACCTTATTTAATCTTTACTACTTAAAAGATTCTATCCCTAAATCCAGTCACATTCTGAGATACTGAGAGTTAAGAATTCAACACATGATCTTAGAGGATTCAGTTCAGCACGTGACAGTACCCCCATCCAGATTCACTTCTCTGAACTTCATCTCTCAGCTTCTGAAAAAGTCAGCTACTTACCTTCTCATACCTCATTCCAGAATACTTCTCTACATATTGCACTTGGCTGTGTAGCATGGCAATGCTGAGAAGGAAGGTTGAAAACATTTTCACTCAAGTTTGCCGTAGTCAGTTTTGTTAGATGGTAGAGAATAGTTGTGGGAGGTATGATGTCCAGGCTCCCTTGCCTCTGGGTGAGATAACATGTAGTGCAATTCCTGACTCAGCGCTCCCCTGTGCTGTCAGGCTGAGGCTAAACTTATGTAATCAGCTCTGCCTGGCTCATCACCTGCCTATCCAGCCTTTGCTCACAGGTTTCTCCTGAGAATACTTCCACTTTAAATCATTTGCTCACAAATCTCCATAACAGGTTCTTAGAAAAACAAACTGAGGCAGAGACATGCTTTGACATCATGGCAGTTAGATAAATTTAAACACTGCAAAAGTAGATTCAACTTAATTTAGCAAACATATACTGAGGGTGATCTACAAGGCTGACTTTCTGCCTTAGATGAGAAGTTTTTTGAGGGCAGAGAGACATTTAATTGACGCTTTTTTCCCCTAGTGGCTAGCACAGAGCCCAGTCCAATATATATTTAGTGACTGATGTTCTAATGTGGACACTGTGATGAACATGGTTCAGCCCAACAGAAAATAAGCTACAAATTTAGTGGGGAAGACAAATATAACAAGATTTATTATACATCATGTTTGAGTGCAGAAAGTGCATTGAAAGTAATATAAATATAAATATGAAGTTCATTACAAGTAATATACAAAATGGAGAACCAAAAGTGTGGTTTCTACTGAAGTTAGGGAACAGCTGGGGAAAATGACATGAGTCCCTGAATCTGAATGAAAAATGCACGTGATTTTATCTTCTTAAAAATTTTTATTTATTTATTTGAAAGGGAGAGGGAGAGAGAGAGAGAGCAGGAGAGCAGTTTTCTATCTGCTTATAAACTCACCAAATGACTGCAATAGCCAGGGTTGGTCCAGGCCAAAGCCAGGAGTGTGTAGCTCCATTCCAGTCTTCCATGTGAGTGGCAAGGTCCCAAACAGTTGAGCCATCCTCTATTGCTTTCCCAGGCACAGTATCAAGGAGCTAGATCAGAAGTGAAGCAGGTGGGAGCTGAGGTGGAGCTCCAATATGGGATGCCAGCATTGCAAGCAGCAGCTTAGCTCACTGAACCAAAACACTGGTTGCAGTGTATGTGATTTTAGTAAAGAGAAGATAACCATGCCATTGTGGCAGTTAATGAATGACTATTATATGCATGTAAAGACCTGTGCTAGGTTTTTTTTTTTTTTTTTAATTATTTATTTATTTGAAAGGCAGAGTTACAGAGAGCCAGAGGCAGAAAGAGAGAGAAGTCTTCCATCCACTGGTTCACTCCCCAGATGGCCACAACAGCCGAGCCTGGGCCAATCTGAAGTCAGGAGGCAGGAGCTCCAGAGCGTCCCACATGGGTGCAGGGGCCCAAGAACCGGGGCCATCTTCCACTGGCTTCCCAGGCGGTAGCAGAGAGGTGGATCGGAAGTGGAGCAGCTGGGTCTCAAAACCAGCACCCAAATGTGATGCTGGCATTGCAGGCAGCAGCTTTATCTGCTACACCACAGCACTGGCCCCATACGCTAAGTTCTTTACCTGCATGATTTTATCTAATATTTTTAGAATCTCTGTGGTGTAGAGATTATTATTAGTTCTATTTTACAAAAAGGAGATCTTGAGACATTGAGTAATATCTAAGTCCTCTCGTCTAGTAAATAGTGGAGCCCAGATTAAATTCATTCCCTGAAGGACTGACACTGCAAGCATGGAGAAAATGATGACCGTTGATAAAGAATCAGAAAAGTCAACCAATGTGGTCTTGAGTGGATACAGCAGGAAAATAACCTGGAAAGAAAAATTAGCACCAAAGTATGGGAGACTTGGAATAGTATTCCAAGACAATGGACTTTATTCTATAATCCATGGGAAACAAACAAAGGAGATGAAACAGGAAAGCTGAATGATAATACTGTGTCTCAAGAAATCTCCAGGAGAGAATTTCAACAAATACAGTAACTTGTTCAAAGGAAAGTAGATTTATCAACAAGTTGAAATGTGTGTATGTAAAAAAACACAAAACTGAGGCACTGCGGCTCACTAGGCTAATCCTCCGCCTGCGGCGCCGGCACACCAGGTTCTAGTCCCAGTCAGGGCACCGGATTCTGTCCTGGTTGCTCCTCTTCCAGTCCAGCTCTCTGCTGTGGCCCAGGAGTGCAGTGGAGGATGGCCCAAGTCCTGGGGCCCTGCACCCCATGGGAGACCAGGAGGAAGCACCTGGCTCCTGGCTTCAGATCAGTGCGGTGCGCCGGCCGCAGCGCGCCAGCCGCAACGGCCATTGTGGGGTGAACCAACGGCAAAAGGAAGACTTTTCTCTCTGTCTCTCTCTCTCTCACTGTCCACTCTGCCTGCCAAAAAAAAAAAAAAGTGTGTATGTGAGGATACTTAAAAAAATTTATGTAAAAATGGAATTAAAAGAAGCTTATTTTGGTGCAAATATTTTTTTTGAAAACCATACATTGTTCTCTCATAACATACCTTTTCCATGAACTTTTTGAAGTCCTCCCAAATTTCTTACTGTCTCTTTTGTATCTACATTTTACAGGATTTGATCTTGTGGCTTTTACAGTTCAAAAGGATTTTATTAGGAGGGTTGATTTCTCACAACTTCAATATTGTGACACCCTCTTATTTGACTTAATTATCTGTACTACTTTCCTCTTTAGAAATAGCATGTGGAATCTATTCATTTTGCTAAAAGTTATAAAGTTTTCTTGACAAATGGCAAATGAGCAGTACATTGCGTGACACTGAGCACAATATATTATTCGTATGTCCATGAAAAACGCCTCCCAAGTACCCCAGCAATCATTCCTGGTCTCTGATCTTACCCTAGCCATGTTCTCCAAGTCTCTCTGCAACTCTGATTGTCTTTCCTTTCTCCCCTCCTTCCAACTTTTCAATCTAGTGTTTTCATAACTGGTAGCTCCACAGCTCTTTTAAGGTAGAAATTTTTTTTTTTCTTTTTTTTGGCTCTTTCTGGTTTTGTTTTCCCCATCCATAGTCTAAAACCTGGGAGGAAAGTACTGAAATAAGAAGGTGAAGAGATTAAAAAGTTTATAAACTCCATTCTCCCCCTCTTTCTCATTTATCTATGAGGGCTCTTAGAGAAGTTAATGGTAAATATGTATTATGAAAAATTACACATGAGTTTCAAAGGTCTCTAGACCAAAATAAACTCATCTTCTAATTCTATTTCCCGTGAAGTTCTCTTGTAATCCCAGTTGAAGTATCCACAGTACACCAGTCCTTTCCAGCTGAGGGGGTCCTTGGCGAGATCTGCTTTGGTCTTCGAGCATAGCTGCTCTCCAGCATCACAGCAGCCAGTGTTGAAAAGGCTAGGCAGTGCAGTAACCACCATTAAAAAAAACACTGAGTCCTTGCCATGGAAGAAATCACTTACAACCAGCACATTCTTGAACTACAGAAATTAAATGTTATCATTAATTCGAAAAGAACTAAAGTGGTTGGGTGTTTGGTGCAATGGTTCAGATACTGTTCAGGACACCAGGCACTTGCATCTCATATCAGAGTGCCTGGTCTGGGTCCTGGCTCCTCTGCTTCCAATTCTAGTTCCTGCTAATGCCCACCTAGGAGGCATCAGGTGATGTTAGAAGCATTTGGATCCCTGCCACCCACATGAGTAACCTGAAGGGAGTTCTGAACTCTGGTTTCTTTTTCTTTTTCTTTTTTCTTTCTTTCTTTTTTTTTTTTTTTGACAGGCAGAGTGGACAGTAGAGGGAGACAGAGAGAAAGGTCTTCCTTTTGCCATTGGTTCACCCTCCAATGGCCGCCGCGGCTGACGCGCTGCGGCCGGCGCACCACGCTGTTCCGATGGCAGGAGCCAGGTGCTTCTCCTGGTCTCCCATAGGGTGCAGGGCCCAAGCACTTGGGCCATCCTCCACTGCACTCCCTGGCCCCAGCAGAGAGCTGGCCTGGAAGAGGGGCAACCGGGACAGGATCGGTGCCCCGACCGGGACTAGAACCCGGTGTGCCGGCGCCGCAAGGCGGAGGATTAGCCTAGTGAGCCACGGCGCCGGCCTGAACTCTGGTTTCTATCTGTTCCAGCCCTGGCTGTTGCAAGAATTCGGGAAGTATACCAGTGGATAGATCTTTTGTCTCTCTCTCTTTCTCTGTTTCTCTTTCTCTGTGTCTTTCTTCCTTTCAAATAAAAAAAAAAAGAAAGAAAAATTAAAAAACAAAAAGAACTAAAAATTTCCAGTATTTAACGTCTGCATCAATGCTTCCACAGGAAGTTTCTGCTTCCTTTCCCATGTATGGCAATGATTTCCTGCATCACAGATGGTTGGCAGAGTGTCAATGACCTTGATAAGGTTTTCTGTTTCCCCAGCTGGGAAGACTTAAGAAATTGTGTTGGGCATCAGACCCTCCCATTTCTGTGATGAGCAGGTCCTACAGGGAGGTTTTTATTCACTCTCTGGGTCTTGCATTGGTTAGCAAACCACCTGATGTTTCTGTCATGTAATAAATCCAGAAAATTACTATTTGTTGAAATGTTTCACAGCTTCAATTTATGCAGAGACATAGACAATTTCCTGAGTCTGGAATATTTCTGATTACAAGAGAGGGAATCTGGATGTGTTTGATTTCAAGTACACCCTGCCACATTTCTAACCCTTTTTTTTTCCCCATTTTGTCACTTAATGTATTGACCCAACTTTATGATTCAGGAAAATAGGGTTAAAGTTATCATTTTTTTTTCTCACATAGAGAAACTGAGTCTGATGATCCAAGTGGTCTGTTTGAAACTATAGAAGAGTGAAAACAGACCTTGGAAGATAATCATGGATTGAGAAAAGCTGTAAAGATGGATTCTTCTGTATGTTTGTTGCTTTCTAGCTAATTCAGTTTAAAAATACTTTTGCTGACTTAGGCAGCTGTCCTTTAACTGCATTAGCTTAAATCTGTGTGCATCCTCTTTTTTTTATTGTGAACAAACATGAGCAAAACTCTCTACTTTTGGTATTCTTTTCATTGTTACTCCCACAGTACATTCTTGCTATTTTTGTATTCTGTGACCCCCACATCCTGAGTTTACTGGTAGGCTTGCAGAATAAAATGCAGCCCACTCTGCTGAATTTAAATTTCAGATAAGTAATGAATAAATTTTAGCAAGAGCATGTCCCAAAAATTTCATGGGAGATACTCAAACTATTTGAAATTTAAATTTAACTGAGCAGTTCTGTATTTTTACTTGCTAAATGTGGCCACTGTATTTACTGGGAGAGTTATAATTTCATGTAATTTTTCTCATTTCACTAAATTCAGCTCAAGAAATATATAGATTTAACTGTTTTGTAAGTTTCTGTGCAAAAAGATGAACAAATTAAAGGAAACTCTTATTTTAGGCTATATTTTGCAATTTGTGATTTTTGATAATATGACCACTGTAATTAAAACTCCTTCTAAAACACATGACAATTATTTTCACATTTCTTGTGTTCCCCTTAAGTCTTTTTTTATTTTTATTTTTTTGACAGGCAGAGTGGACAGTGAGAGAGAGAGAGACAGGTCTTCCTTTTCCATTGGTTCACCCTCCAATGGCCACTGCGGCCGGCGCGCTGCAGCCGGCGCACCCAAGGACTTGGGCCATCCTCCACTGCACTCCCGGGCCACAGCAGAGAGCTGGACTGGGAGAGGAGCAACTGGGACAGAATCCGGTGCTCCAGCTGGGACTAAAACCCAGTGTGCCGGCACCGCAGGGGGAGGATTAGCCTATTGAGCCACAGCACCGGCCTCCCCCTAAGTCTTTAAAATCAAATGAAGAGAAACTATACCTCCCTCCTTTTTGTATCACATAACGTTGGCGTACAGTATGAGCTCAATAAATATTTTTTGAGTACACTGGATAATTACAAAATGGTAGGCTGGCCCAGCAACAAGTGTTTATGTGCAGTTGTGTATGAAGAGTAACTAACATCAACGTTTACTTTGCACCAGCTCTTTGCTAGGCGCACAATGCCAAGACCATCATTTTAATATCCTTTTTTATAGAGGGTGGCTCAAAAGTAGTCAAAGATTCTGAGTGTATATCAATCGATATATGTGTCAGCTAAACATTACATCCTCCTGACTTAGGGCTGCTCTAAAAAGAAAACTTGCTGGTGAAAAGTCTTTGTGTGGTCCATGTGATTTTCCTCCTATTCCTTTATCAAATCTTCATTTCTGAGTCAGATCAAAATATAGTTTGCTAAACATTGTGGCAACAATACCTTCTAGCCCAGAAACTCTTTTAGAACCCTGTCCCTCCCCTCAACAAGAGGCAGAGCTCCTGTTTGTTCTTTCTGAAACTGTGTAGGACCTAATAGAGTGTAACCTAGACAACAGTTTGTAACAGTCCGTGAAATGTTATGAACGGCTACCTTGCCATCTTGGGTGCTTAAGGAAGCCCACTGAACCCTGGGAAATGCCCACATGGAAATGAAATTGGGTTCCTGGCCTACTGCTCTGAGTTCCCAGCTGACAGCCAGCTCCAGCTGGCAATGGGATCCTCCCACCTCTTGTTGACTCTTCCCAGTTGAAACCATGTGGAGCAGACATGCACCAGCCCCACTGCTCCCTGTCCAAATGACAGACTCATGAGTGCAATACGTGATTATTATTGTTCTAAAACACAAAACTTTGCAGTGATTTATTATTGCTTGTTATGATAGCAATGGGGGGCAAGTAAAGATCTTGGTGCATGATGGGGTGTTGCTGTCACGAAAACCTAAAACTTTCAGCATTAGCTTCAAGATCAGGTATCCTGGGTTCTAGTCCCGGTTGGGGCGCTGGATTCTGTCCCGGTTGCTCCTCTTCCAGTCCAGCTCTCTGCTGTGGCCCAGAAGGGCAGTGGAGGATGGCCCAAGTACTTGGGCCCTGCACTCGTATAGGAGACCAGGAGGAAGCACCTGGCTCCTGGCTTTGGATCAGTGCAGTGCGCTGGCCGTGGCGGCCATTTGGGGGGTGAACCAACGGAAAAGGAAGACCTTTCTCTCTGTCTCTCTCTCTCTCACTGTCCACTCTGCCTGTCCAAAAAAAAAAAAAGATCAGGTATCAAGCAAAAGCTTTGAAGGAGCTTTCAAAGGTTGCTAGTGAAACCTGAAGGCCCTCAGTATGAAGCTAGCAAGAACCTAAATGGCCTGAAGGAAACTGACAGTGAGGGCTTAAACTGAAGAAAATGTTCTTGGGAGTTGGAGAAAAGGAGACTTTGTTATGTAGGGGCACAAAGTTTGGCAACCCGATAGCCTGCAGCCTGTTGGAAAACAGGAAACAAATTCAATGATGTAGCTAATGATTTCCAGGCAGAATCAGACAATGCTACCTGGCTTCATCTCACTGTCTGCCATAAAATGCAAGGGAGAGAGAAATGAGTTAAAGAACAAACTGTTAAATATATAGGACCCAGGGCTGGTGCTGTGGCTTGTAGCTCCTGGCTCCTGGCTCCTGGCTCCTGGCTCCTGGCTCCTGGCTTTGGATGGGTCCAGCCGTTGTGACTATTTGGGCAGTGAACCAGTAGACTTTTCTCTCTGTCTCTCCCTCTCTCAAATAAGTAAAATCTTTAAAATATATATTATATATAAATAAATATTTATATTTATACACATATATAGGGTCCAAGGACTTGGCAAGTTTGACAAACCATTCCTTATTCTTGGTCTCTCCAGAGAGCAAGTTCTAAATTCATAAGAGGCTTCAGGCCCAAGATCAAATTTAGGGTGGAACTGCCAAACCATTGGTAAAACCTTAGAAAGATCTGAGACTGTGCCACATAAACCCTTTCAGATAGGAAATAGTCTGTTTAAAGAAATACTTCACACACCCTCCAGGTCAACTAGGAGAGCTGAAGGATATTTCTCCACAAGAGTAAGAGCTCCAAGCACAGAAGAAATAAAAATATTTGTATATTTTTATATATGACTTTTAAATTGATATAGAAGAAACCCACAACAGTTTTTAAAGAATAAAAACCTGTTTAGTCCAAAAACAACTGAATTAGTGTATTTCAATTGAAATAGTATTAGTTCTGAAATTTCTCAGTTGCAAGCCCAGCCCATATACATATAAATAGAAGAGACAAACTGACTCAATGTGAAGAACTGAGATCCCACAAGTGAGGCTGAGAGGTTTAAAGAACACCTCCCAAAGAGCAGGACTGAGCTCTAATCAAGAGATTGGCAACATACAATTAGCTGGATGGACTGGACCCATATCTGCAGTCCACTTTTCACAGTCGGAGCTGTGCCGATCCAAAACCGGGAGCCAGGAGCTTCTTCCAGGTCTCCCATGTGGGTGCAGGGGCCCAAGGACTTGGGCCATCTTTTACTGCTTTCCAAGGCCATAGCAGAGAGCTGGATCGGAAGAGGAGCAGCCGGGACTTGAATCGGTACCTATATGGGATGCCGGCACTGCAGGCTTGGGCTTTACCTGCTATGCCACAGCACCAACCCCCGGTGTTAAATTTAAATGACAATTCTGCTCTCTAGGATAGTAAGGTTACAGCGTATAACAAAATAGTCGGGAAAATTTGCCCAGAGAGATGACTTGGTCTCACCCGCAGAATTTCTTATTCAGTAGATCCGGGGTGGGGCTGAGGAATGTCTATCCCTCACAGGTTTCCAGATCCGGGGCCTGGTGACCAGAGGGAGAGAAACACCACTGTACAGCATGAACTGCTGTTATGTGTGGGGATCTGTGAAAATCCCTGACTGTGTGTCACAGTAGCCTAGATGATCTCCATGTTTCACCATCACAAACTTCTCTCCAGATTTCAATAATATCCATTGCCTCTAGTTCCTAAGATTTTCTAAGATGCTTTAAGGGCAAATAAACACACTTCTTATGGGCCAAGTCTTCTGTCCCTCTTTGTACTCTCTCTGCAGAAATGTCATGCTCATTTGCTCACTTTCTATTTCACCAATGTCCATCTCTCTCCATCTTTAACTTCCAAGGATAATGGTTACTAATGACCTCATTTTCATTGACGGTGGAGTCTGAGTGTCTTTTCTTTTTCTTTTGTTATCTTGGAGTGTTAATTTGAGAATACAGAGAAGAAATTTTATTCACATTGTTTTGATGGCGTATTATTTGGAACAGAATAACAAGAGGGTACTTATTTCAATCACTTTGAATCAAATGAACAAACCCATATTACTTTCATTCTTGCTAGTTTTAGTTCTAAGAGTATTTTCATGAGAACTATATTTTATTGGGATAGTATTATTTGAAAGTTAGAAATCCATGGTATATAATAATTTACAGATGATATACATAATTCATCAGCCAGACAAAATATTCACAGTTACCCAAGAGATAGTTTTTACTTAAGATTTAAAATCTGCACTGAACATTAGAGCTAAAGTAAGGATTTTTTTCCTTTTGTTTTCTTATATCAATTTTTAATCTTATTTTACCGAAGGTATTTATTTGATTAATTCCTATTACTCTTGAGTTTCAGATACATGTGGAATGTTCTTTTATGTATCTGGAGCTGAACTATCTAACATAGTCGCCATTAGCCATCTATGGGTATTTAAGTTTAAATTCTAAAATTTAGTCCTTAAGTCACATAAACTCATGTTTGTTAGCCACATTTGTAATGAAGAGCTCAGCCAGAACATTTGCATTATTGCAAAACGTGTTATTTGACAGTTCAAGTATAAAGTCTCTTATTTATAGAAGTGGGAAAAAGGAAATGAATAACTGAATGAAAACACTCTTCTGTCAATCTTACATGTTTTACCCAAGCCCCTTACTTTGAAAATATGAGTGTCTTCCGTATATGTCCTAAATGGTTGAATCTATGTTTAGCTTGCTAGTGGTTATGTGGGAGATGGAAATAATTTACTCTGAAATGCTGCATGGATGTGTGTTAAATCATTTGCATGCTGTTAAGGTGGAGGTATGCTCATGGGACCAGAGGCTCACCTCCCACTGCAGCCCACCCCACCCATTTTCCTGTCTGGTTCCTGTCAGAAGGAGATGTGTGGACAAGCTGAGCCACTGCAGGTGTAGTTTGTCAACTAGGCCTCCAACTCAGAGTTTCTCAGATCAACCCAGTCTGTGTCTCACATGCAAAGTGTCTGCTTTCAGCTAGCAAGTGTATGCATCATGGCTAAATAAATGGTCCCAAGGCAGAGCGTCACATTTGTGAATTCTGGCTGGATATTTGTTGACCTTCAGATCCCAATTTAATTGTTTATTGATCAAATAAACAGTAGAGGCTATTTATTGGCTCCCAAAGGACCTTTCAAAGCATGATAAATATGTTTGTATTCCTGTGACTAATTTTTAAAATGTTTTTTTAAAAATTCTACTTAAACCTGCCAGTGAAAATGAAGCATATCTTATAATTACTTGTTCATAAAAATATGCATATGGGAAAAATTGCCTTATTTCAATATCATAAAAATACTCTCATTGGGAAATAAGAGTTGGTAATTGATTGAGAAATACAGATCGATAACAGATGACAGATAGATGATATATAATAAGTAGAAGTATTGATTTGGTTGTTCAATACTTAATAACATTTAAAATTTTAATAGTTAATAACTTTTTTATGTCAGAAATTTAAATTTCCTCTTTTTGATTGTTTAGAAACATGGTTCCAGAATTTCTCCCTAGAAAAGCTACATCTATTTCTTTTTCTTTCTTTTCTTTATATTTTTTTCTTTCCCATTTGACTATGTTAAGCAGTCTGTCCACCCAAATTTTGTTTCATCCCACTAAGTTTGCTGTGAAACTGGTGATCTCTGCCTGACTTTATGAATGCCTCATCTTAATCTAAGGCTAGATTAGGTGTTGTTCTTATAGGTCTTTGAAATAGTAGAAGGCCGGCGCCACGGCTCACTAGGCTAATCCTCCACCTTGCGGCGCCGGCACACCGGGTTCTAGTCCCGGTCGGGGCACTGATCCTGTCCCGGTTGCCCCTCTTCCAGGCCAGCTCTCTGCTGTGGCCAGGGAGTGCAGTGGAGGATGGCCCAAGTGCTTGGGCCCTGCAGCCCATGGGAGACCAGGAGAAGCACCTGGCTCCTGCCATCGGAACAGCGCGATGCGCCGTCCGCAGCACGCTACCGCGGCGGCCATTGGAGGGTGAACCAATGGCAAAAGGAAGACCTTTCTCTCTGTCTCTCTCTCACTGTCCACTCTGCCTGTCAAAAATAAAAAAATAAATAAAAATAAAAAAAAAAGAAATAGTAGGAATCAGCTCTACTGGTGGACAATTCGAAAGCAATTGACTCTGATTGCCACTTATAGGTAGATGTTTTTCAGAGGCAGGCATAATCAGTCTGCTAAGATTTAGGGGAAAGGCAATTTGGTAAGACTCACTCAAAATCAATTGGAATTTTATAATTATAGGTGCAGATAATTGGCAAATCAGCAAAGTAATATTAGGCCAAAAACTAACTCTATTTTAGAAAGGACATTTGTTTCTAGGGCCTGCAATAGTAGGCAAATATCAACAAAACAGGTATAATAACAATACTAATCATTATTGAATACTTAATTTATATGAAACACAGGGTCAGATGCTATAAACATAATATAGGAATTACATTTACAACTTCCAGTGACTATTGAATGAAGGTTGTTATACCCATTTTACAGAGAAGAACATTGAAGGTTATTTTTAGTATCTTGACAGGTATGTGTGCTTGAAAGTGATGATATCTAAGGTTCAATTTTTCAGACTCTACAAAGCATTCTCATAAGAACTATTCAATATAACTAATAGAATAGAATTTGGAAGTGTCAGTAACATAAAGGGCTTAGAATACTGTATGTGATGTTTTTACTTGCATAAGGCCCGTAGGCTGGTGTATGTAATTATTGTACAACTCAGAATTTGTTGATATGCACATTTCTATATTTCCCGTATCATATCAGATAAAAATTGGTGACTTCAGAAATTTTCTGTGAAACACGTATTGCATTAAAAAGCAATTCAGTCTAATCAGTAGGGGCTAAATTTAGAGACTTGTATCATTGAATAAAAATGTGTTCATTGATATGAGTCTATAGTAAATAATTTGAATGTCCTCATTGCCTGTGGGTAATATTTTGCTTTGTCTCAAAATTACAATGTTCTTGAAGAGGTACATATTCTCTGACATACAAAGAATTTCTTTCCAAGAGAGAAAATATAATACTAAATGTAATCTTCCTTTGGTTAAGTTGTACCTGCCAACATTTTTGAGATCAGGATTGTGTATCTCCATAATTATTTAAAAACTCTTAAACAATATGAGTACTTTGTGCCTTAGTTGGGGTGATGTATCAATTTCCTATTGCTGCCTTGACATATTATCATAAACTTGATGGGTTAAAACAACATATATTTGTCATTTCACACTTCTAGATATCAGAAGTCCAAAATGAGTCTCACTGTGCTAATAGCAAGAGTGGTTCATGTCTGGAGGCTCTAGGGAGAAGCCAATTTCTTCTCCAGTTTCCCATTGCGTTTTCATGGCCAACCACAGTCAATCAAGTCTTTCTCTCATGGCGTCACTCTGACACCAGCTCTTATATCTTCTTCGTCCACATTTACAGATCCTTGTGTTTATGTAGGGCCTGCTGGATAATCTAGGATTATCTGGATTTTAAGGTAGTTATCTGAAGGTAATCTAATTGTCAAACTTAATTCCATCTGCTGTTTTAGTTTTCATTTGCCATGCAATGTAACATTGTTTTTAGATCTGGGAATTAGGACATGGATATCTTTGCAAGACTAGTGTTTTGCCTTCTATAGATAGAAACTTGAGTGTGGTGGTATCAGTTGACACAAATATTAGGGGTAGATTCCAACACTACATCAGCTGTTAGATCTTGGGCAAGTTACTTAACCTCCTTGAATTACCTAGATGGCAAAACAGTTAATAATCACCACTTAGAGGGTTATCACGAAAATGCCATAAACATCAGAGAATTCAGGAATCTTTAACCCATGGTGAAGCATTTTCTTATTTAGTGTGCTATCCTATGAAATCTAAAAAAAAAAAAAAAATTAAGATCATATTGTGGATTATAGCATTTTTTTTATTTCCTCAATTTTTTTCAAGTGAAAGGGAGTGAAATTCATCCTTTTAATATAACTCCTTGCCTAGTCCTATATAAAAAATGATTATTGATTTAAGGACCTATTATCTGCCTTTTTCTTAATCGGTTCACCATGAAGCTAGTACATTATAGCACAGTCCTTGCTGAGACAAGATTAATGAACTAGCAACAATTAGAGAAATATTGATGGATAAATTGTGCTGAGCAAGATGCAGCTCAAGTTCTAGAAAGGGATAGTTCTGTGAAGAATGACCTATTTGCTAAAAGCTTTAATGTAACATAGAAAGTATTAAAAGAGACTTTCCTAAAAAGGAACAATATGAACAAAAGTTAAACATAATGGATGAAAGACTGAATACAGTATATAGGGGAAGGCTGGTGATGGGAGAGGAAGAGAGTTACCTGTCAGAGTAGAGGCCATGTCTGTTAAAGGAGCAGCAAGCACGTTTAACATGGAATGTGGAGCTGTGTAACAAAGAGACCTGAAAAAAACTTTAAAAGAAAAAGGAAGATTGAAGATTATTGATTATGAGGTAATGAAGATGACAAAAGTATATGGAAAGATATGTGCTCATAGACATTGAACATGAATGTGGAAATTGAGTCATAATCCCCTTGCCACCCAAATATAACAAAACTTTATATTAAACAATGTGTGAATCAATCATCAGAACAGAGTTTTTCCTCTCTCATTCATGAATTCTTGCTTATATTATAACTGCTAGTGAAAGAAAAGCCAATCCATTGACAGATTAAGAGGTATCCTGAGGGATATTAACCTTTTATAAAAATCGTTTTGAGGAAGTATGAGAAGACAAGAAGGAAGAAATTTGTTAAATGCAACAAACCAAAACTCTGCACTTGACATGAATTTATTCTTTGCAATCTGGTATGGTATATATTTGTGAGTTTTAAATCAATGATCATTTTGGAAAGAGTGCACACTTTTAGAGACCTGCTATTTAAAAATTGGTAGCCTTTATAAAGTAACAAACTTCTGAGAACCTAAAATTCCTTCATATTTTACATTGGGCTGATATTCCTTACCAAATGGGGGTTTTTCGAGGATTATTTATTTTTTTTTTTTTAGAGTTATAGACAGAGAGAGAGAGAGAGAGACAGAGAGAAAGGTCTTCCTTACGTTGGTTCACCCCCTAGATGGCCGTTACAGCTGGAGCTACGCAGATCCAAAGCCAGGAGCCAGATGCTTCCTCCTGGTCTCCCATGTGGGTACAGGGGCCCAAGCACTTGGGCCGTCCTCCACTGCCCCCCCAGGCCACAGCTGAGAGCTGGACTGGAAGACAGCAACTGGTACTAGAACCGGCGCCCATTTGAGAAGTCAGCGCCGCAGGTGGAGAATTAACCCAGTGAGTCCCGGCGCCGGCCCCGTGAGGATTAATTTAGTAGCCCACCTTCAATGCTGACACTAGTTCCTAAATAGTTTCTAGACAGCCTGAGCAAGAAATGAACATTTGGAAAGGTGTGACACATATGATTGCAGGGAGGAAATGAGGAAGGGCAAGTCCAGAGACACAGGGAAAAAGAATCAAAAGACTGAATCTCTCATGCTTTCAAAAGGCTCCTATTGCAATATCTCAGTTCTACTTAATTTATGGCTTTTTATCACTCTGCTCAGGATCCAAATTCCCAGGGAAACAAGTACCTGATGAGTCCATCGTCAAAATAAAAAATTGCACTGGAAAAAAATAAAACAGGGGGAAAAAAAGCTTTATTCCATATTGTTGTAGTAGAGAAGAGAGACTAGACCCAGTCTGAACTCTGTAGGAACAAGAACAATTAAGTTTTTCAAGAGCTAGAATGAGGTTAATTGTAGATCATCTGTGTTTACAAACAGGCTTTACTCAAAGAAAAGTAAACTTTCTCCCATCTTCATGACGGGAGGTAGTTTTACAGCTTGGAGCAAGGTACCCACCTACATTAGACTAGTGTCCAACTAAAGACCCTGGGAGATAGGGCTGTGCTATCTTCCTTGATAATTACACTTCAAAGGGATGGCTTCAGGGTCCTTGAGAAAGACATCCTTGGGTTGTAAAACTGGAAAGAGGCTTTTAAAAATATTTACATATCAAAGGGATGTAGAAAGGGTTTCTAATTACAAGTCTTCTAAGGAAGACACTCTAAGAAAAGGGAAACTTTAAGGATATTTTTGTCTCTAGTATAGCTGCCACCCTGCCTTGTTCCTGGTGGGATGAAGAGGCAGCTGCGAAAAAAGCACGTTGACCTATCTTCCTGCCTAGGCCACAGAGAGTGGGAGGAGTCATTCTCAAAAAGAAAAATGAGATAGAGCCACCCACCCCACCCCCCTGCCAAATACACACACTAGTGAGGAAGGAATGATGGACAGAGCATGGGTCAGTAAGATGTACCTGAGACTATGTTAGAAGTTAGAAAAAAGTATAACATTAGAATGATTTGCGACTTACTAAGATGAAATGAATGGATGTAGTTGAAATAGTTAGCAAACAATTCGAAGGGAATGGGAAGCAAGGACAAATGTCCTATTATGCCATTCCATAAGCTATCCTTAGCAGGACATCACATTCAATGTGAAATTGGAGACAATTTGAATCTATACTGAGGGTGCTAAAACCTGCCAGGCAGAAGATGATAGTGCATGTTGGACAGCAGAAAATCTTATTCATCAATCTCCCTTAGAGAGCTACTCTCTCTGTCCCAAAGTTTCCCATGACACTTTCCTTAAAACTCTAATTTTCATCTCTCTCTGATTTCTTTGTCTTCAAAGCATTCTCTTCTAAGGCAGATATTTCAGTCTTCCTGGCCTCCTTAATTCTGTTTTGACCTCCCCCACTCACTCCTCCCCAGCTTCCCTATGCTAATAAAGAGGGAATAGTGCCTCTCCCTTAAAAGTCAGAGTAGGAGCATCCATTTGTCAAGAGTACTCACTCCTTTTATACTACTGGTTACACATATCTGACAGACTCTCCTATGTACGGAGTGTGTATGTTGCCAGATAAATCTAGTTGAGGAGTTAACAACTTGTTCATCATATCTCTTCAGAACCTACTTAACACAGAGGTTAGCCTTGAGTTTGTATTTGTTAGTTTTATTTTTTAAATGAATTGATAAGAAACAAAATTAGTCAATATATTAAGGAATCTCTGATTTTTCAGCAAGTACAAACTAGTCTATGTGTTTAGCCTGATGGTTAAGAATGCTATACTACTATAGTTTTAATTGCCTCTGATAACTTTAAAATTTACTGTATTTGGGTGAAATGATCATTTTTCCATTCAGTTATTGTTTATAGCCATTGTCCATAGTCCCACTAAACTAGGTTTATTTTCCTTTAAAAAAAAAAGTGTGTCACTGCAAAATTTAAAAGAAAAATAATAAAGGTGGAAGGAAGGTGGGAGGGAGGGAATGTAGGATGGGAAATATCAATATGTTCTCAAAACTATATATATGAAATACATAAAATTTATTGCCTTTATTCAAATCTTAAAAATTAAAAAAAATGAAGAAATAAAAATAAATGTGTTTGGTATCTGCAAAGCGGGGTCAAAGTGTTGCATGAAGCTTTTCTATGTGAGTGATAGAGAATGGTAGCAATGACTTTAATGCCTACAGTAGTACCCTCCCTACTGAATTTCCTAACCTAAGTGAAATAATTAAGAATCTGAAAGAAGGGAAAGAGAGAAAAAATGAAATGAAAGAGGAAAGAGAGTTGGACCGTTGTCACTCTTAGGTAGCAAGGTAGACATTAGCCCATGTATGTGAGAGGAGCCAAAGAAAATAGGAACTTACTGGAGAAAATGGGAATTTTTGTATAGTTGAATGAGAAAAAATGTAGTAGAAGCAAGCCTTGGAAGTGGACTAGCATTTGCACATCAAAAGTCTTGTCTTTGTTTTATTGCCTGTTTAGGCAGGCCCAGCCCTCTCCCCTGTGCAGTTTAAGGGAATCTTCCAGACCTTGCACCAAGGGGACTATCAAGTCCAATAACACTGTGCTGATGAAGCTGTCGGAGGAATTTTAGGAATTCCATGCCCAGGAAGCCCTCTACCCAACAGTATCCCAGAAGGGGTTGGTATGGAGGGAGAAATGGTGGACTATACCCATATCTATAAATTCCCATCTCAGTTCTTTCCTGAGATGCCCCCTTGGTCTGTCAGCTAGGCATATTGTCTTCACTGAACTGCGTTACCTCACGGTTCTCTGTCTCACTTCTGAAATTCTTGCATGAAGATAAGAACCTCTGATCAGCTATCTTCTGTAATACCACCACCATTTTAGACTCCCTCATGTCTCAGATGCCAGGTCAGGTCATAGGATTGAACATACGGTAACTACTGGATGAGTGGTGGTATGTGCTAGTGTGGCTCCTTTACTTTTATTTATGGATCCATAAAAATGCTATAATAATAATAATAATAAATACCATCTTCTTTCAAATGAGTATTGGGTGGCTCATTTAATGATGTTTATATGGCAATCTAATTATAGTGTTTCTTTTCAGTAAAACTCTATAAATATGTTTTTCAAGAGGCCAGATATTAAAAAGCCTTTCAACAGGTCAAAAGAAAATTCTTATGCTGGGAAATGGAAAAAAGATATAGACTGAACATAAAACAGAAAAGAATTTGCAAAACAAAAATGTAGAATTACTAAATATATTTTTGTGTGGCCTAAATATAGAATATGGTCCTCTGAATATATATATATATACACACTATAAAACCGTTAATAGTCAAGAGTCAAGTTGCAAGGTGTTCTTCTAGAGCACAGAAAACAACCTTTAAAGCAGAAGAACAGAAAGATCAACCTGGAACTCTTCACTGTAGCAGAAATACAAATAAAATAAAATAAAATAAAATAAAGTCTGGGAGCCACTAGCCACCATTTTCACTTTTCCAGTTTTTTTTAGAAGCTTTTGTGTGTTCTCATCTCTGCATCAAAAGCCTGAAATCTATGAACTCTAGTGATAAATTTACACTGGAATCCAGAGGATGGCCAAAATGCAACAGTGATCCCAGGTTGCTAATCAAAGGAGTGAATTTCATGCAATGGGAGACAAGATTCAAAGTATAACTGTTTAATCCCCAAAGCTAGAGATCCTAGGACTAGTTGGTACAGTTCAGTTTGTTCAAATTCAGGCTCAGGAAATTATATATCATCCATTTGGAAACATCACTTTGGAAATATTAAATAAAAGGCAGGAACCCACATTCTAGCTGGAGAAAGATTTAAAAAATTGCTGAACAGGGCCTCCAAAAAAGGTGATTTATGCCTGACTCCAGTTGACAAACTCGCTCACCAGAGAAGGGGTCTGAAACCTGCAAAGTAACCTTAGAAACTCTAAAGGCTTTCAAGGGGACTCCATTTCCAGCCCATGCTATGATATGGTATGATTCCACTTTTGCATAAATTAATCACAGAACCATAATAATTTCCTGCTAGGGTTCCAAATTTAGAACCTGGTTCCGCCTTCATGTCTGTACTGCAGATCTTTATAATGCAAGTCAAGTATTTGAAGGAGCTGACAGCACTAACCTCAACCCAAAATGTTTGATCTGTGTCTTGTCTCTCATCTACTTAAAAGCATTGCTCTCTGATTTTCTCTCTCTTGCCCACTTAGTGGTAGATCTCCCAAAAGATGTATAGTTTGGGTGGCTTTGGCAAAATGCTTTTATGCTCTCCCTGTTACATAACAGCTTAAAATTGTTAGATCTGGATCCAGTTTACAGGGCACAGACTTAAAAAAAAAAGTACAAACAACAACAATAAAAGCCAAAAGGAATTATTTTGATTCTATTAAACTTCATCATCATATCAACAGACATCTATGGAGGAAGAGTCTTCTTTTTTGATCATTTTCCTAAATAAATGTTTTTAAATGCAAAAATCTGTCTTACACAAGGAACTTGCAAATTGCTCACTATTTCTGAAGGCACGGAGCCTAAATTATAAACGAAAACCATTTATAGTGCTTCGTATATCTTTATGACAGGATCAAGGCCCATCAATTCATCCTCTGAAATACCTCTCAAGCTGTTCCCCACATCCTTGATGTTGCAGTTCTAGTGTTCTAGTTTAAAGTTTTCTTATTTCTTGCTGGAGTTACAACGTTGCCTTTCTTATTTGTCTTCCTGTCCTGGCTATAGTCTCATGGCTGTTACCTTCCATGCTACTTCTAGAGTGCAATTCTTATAGCAAGAATTCAACTAATTTTGTGTACCTCCCTTCAGAATTTTCTGAAAAATTCCTATCATCCTCCGAATGTGTTCCAAATACTTGGCTCAGCACTCATGGCTTTGTGATCTGCGTCTCCGGATGATTCTCCAGCCTTGTCCCTAGATCCAAGCCTATAACCACAGGATGATCATTGACTCTCCCACCAAGCTGTGTGTCCAGAATACCTCAATCTAAAATGTCACTTTGTTTCCATATATCCCTTAAGATCTAACTCACCATCACCTGACCACTGTCAGTGAAAAATTCCCATGGCAAAGATTAGTTGATGAATACTTAGGATAATGATAATTAATATTGGCATTAGCCCATTTTGAAAAGGTTTTTTCATTCTCCTTTTATAATACACTTGCCATAAAAGTCCAGTGTTTGCATTATTTTACACAGAAAAATGGGGTCGAATGGAACCATGACTGAAACTGTAGTACCTGAGACAAGATCAAACCTTAAAAAAAGAAATGACAAGGAAAACTATAATTCCTGAAGAATCCTCAGAGAAATTGATAAAGCTATGGGGACTTCTGTAGTGTATGGGCTGGGAATGTAGCCTTGCTATTTGTAAAGGAAATGAAAGAGTGACCCCTAAACGTACAGGACTCAGGGACACATTTGTGGCAAACAGTTGGCTTACATTTAGTCTCTCATGATATCATGTCTGGTGGTATTGGGTAGGGGCTTAGTTTTTTTCTCATGCCTGTTGGTAAGTTCTTGTTGAAAAGAGCAATCTGCATCTCTACTGAGTTCATTGTCTTTAGCCATGTCCAAAATTTCCATGTAGTCTATTTCAACCCAAAGTGAGACATGTACTTTACCAACCCTAACTCTGATTCTACAATCTCCTAGCTCTATAGGCATGCCCACTTCCAAATTTGTCTTCTGAGTTAGCTAGAACCAGACCAACCTGTAAAATATCCCATGTAATTTTCTTGTGAGTGAAAGAAATGGTTTAAGACAATGTTCTGTTGTTATTTGCTTGATTTTCAGTACTGTTATAACCACCATCAGCAAGAGACAGAGAAATGGACCCTATTAGATACAGTTCTGAGATGATGAATTGGTACATATTCTTTGAAAGAAAATTGCAGTGTGACCAGTCATTTGCATTCCATTGTACTTGTCTTAGTTAGTAATTAATAATGTGTACACAAATTATCTCAGAAGGTTTGTCTTTGCATGTTGATTTTAATAGTGAAAAATATAAATAACCTATTAAAACATGACTGATTAGATACATTTTGACATATTATACAAATGAAAATTTATTTTTAAAGATTGTTAAATGCAAAAACTCTGAAATAGTATATGTGTATAAAATTTTAAACTCTTCATTGCTTGTTTTTTTTTAAAACTTTTATTTAATGAATATAAATTTCCAAAGTACAGCTTATGGATTACAATGGCTTTCCCCCCCTCTCAAACTTCCCTCCCACCCACAACCCTCCCCTTTCCCGCTCCCTCTCCCCTTCCATTCACATCAAGATTCATTTTCAATTCTCTTTATATACAGAAGATCAGTTTAGTATATATTAAGTAAAGATCTCAACAGTTTGCCCCCACATAGCAACACAAAATGAAAAATACTGTTGGAGTACTAGTTATAGCATTAAATCACAATGTACAGCACATTAAGGACAGAGATCCTACACGATATTGATGACATTCATGTTCTATTTAACTAATTACCTCTGTGTGTGCATTTTCACATTTTTCCCAAATGAACCCATAATTAGTTGCTTAAACATATCTTTAAAATTTGCCTGAGAAATCTAGAGAAAGTAAAATTCATGGTGGGGGTGTAAGAGCTACAGCAAAATAAAAGTAGAACTTGAAATAGAAAGAAGGGCTGATTTTTGTTTCCTTATGAACTTTTGTTTTCCTTCTGCTAACTTTAAGCTACATTTATATTCACCAGACCAGACACCACTAAGCCAGATTTACACAACACATCTTGAAACAGAAAGTATAAGCAAGTAGCTAATTAATCTATTCTGTAAAGACAGAGCTGAGAGGAAGTGATTTACCTGGAGTCCTGAGAACAGTCTTCATGAGCAGTGTGCTAATCTATAAGACTTTGCTCCACTTGATGTTCTTTGTATAATAAGAATTTGTTTTTATAGTCACCAACTTAAGAATTTTCAATCTTTTCTGATATTTGGTTTGTGGAATTTTTGAGATGTTTAGCAGGTAACTTGCCTAAACATTATGTTAGCCTAAACAGACTAGTACTACTTAAGCATTAGGGGTTTCATCAAGTTTAACCAATTAGTATTGAATTTAAAGTAGTTCTGTATGGATTCCACTATAGTAAGTGAACATGATATATTGCAAACTAAATATTTTAATATCATCTGTGAAGTCACTCTCTATTGCCTAAGAGGCCACAAAAGAATATAGACATCCCAGGTGATGAAGCTGAAGGAAGATATGGAACACTTTATGGTGGCAAAATATATGGAGGAAATATGGCTTTAAGCTACAATTGAATTTTTTTTGCAACTGTAGAAAATTTTGTGCATTGGAAATCACTTAACAAATCTCAAATTTGTGAATCTTAATGATGCCTTTTGTCAAAGGGACTCAAAATTGGAATATTCTTTTAAGGTGGCTAATTACTGACAGTAGCTTGGATTGTTATTGCTTATGAGTGAATTTTGGTCATGAAATTTGGAATGCAAGATGAAATTTACAAGTATTCCATTCCCCTTCCAGGTGCATAGATTGGCCCCCCAAATCAATGGCCTATAAATAAAGACACACACACACACATACACACACGCCCCACAGCGAGAATTCAGCTTCACGTTTGAGATTTTTGCACTCAATCTCAGTTTATTCACTTAAGCAAATATGGTAAAAGATCCAAGCCTATAATGTCTTGGCAAAACTTAGAAGGGAATATCTGGGTCAAAACCTCATAAACATATTTCATCTGATTTCACACCCATAAAACAGTGGTTCAGAAACCACTCACAACAACCAAAGATCCGCTGTGCCTTCAAGATAAGTTTTCATCAGTTGCCAAAGGAACCTGTGATGGCTGACTTGCTGTATGTTTACAGGAAAACCTTTTAGAGGACAAAAGGTAAAGGCAGAAGCACTTTGTGCTCTGACCACTTCTGTTTCTTTAGAGCTCTGGGTGCATTTTACTGCCTGCTTCCCATCCTCTCTTTATCATCCTTAGATATTTACAAAACGTCCTCTTGCTTCTGGAACCTTGTGTTTCATTGTTTTGTTGAGGAGATAGGGGAAACTCCATTTTAAGAATAATTCTTTTCAGAGTTACTTACTGCTTGAAACTTTTAAGATCCACTATGACAAGTAATAAGATAATCAAAGAAGCAATACAAAATCAAGGACATCTTGCTACTCAAAACGAATTTTATTTTATTTTTCTTTTTTGCCATATATGATCTTTAAATAAACACAATGACCTGCAAAACAAAACAAAAACAAAAAATAAAAAATAAAACAAACGTTGTATATGGCATATGGATAAGCATTCAGGAGAACTGAAATCCCTGTAGCTGACAATTATCCAAGAATTTTACACTCTAATGGACATCATCAAGCACCTTGAAAACTGACAAGAAGTAAGATATCCATTTCATATGAAAATGTTCATATATTTCACAACATTCAAATAACTGGCTGGATTTGTTTTTTCTCAGTCTTACAAAATTGTAGAAATGGGTGTATATCCAAACTGTACTTATTTCTCTCAATCTTACTCCTCTGATTTTTAGCATCCTTACTCCCTCCCTGTTTGCCATAAATCAATGCAAGAAAATTTACATTTAGGCTGGAGAAAGGAATATTTCTGTCCCCACAGTTGGAAAAGGGGAATCAATTTACTGTTTCTATCTACTCAATTTTATTACACAGAATCTCCTCTCTCTCTATCCTCCCTAACTCTCCCTCCTATCCCCCACCCCCTGGACTGGCTGAGGGTACTGTGTATTCAGTCAGGGGAGTCTGTTAAAAGTGAGGCATCTGGTTACTCTAAGATCAAAACAAAATCTTTTGGTCCCACGTGAAGAATTGTGCAGTTTGGGACTTGCTGTTCTTAATTCAGTTATAGTCCCCTTTTTATTTATTTATTTTCCTAAATCGAAGGCAGAGTCCAACACAAGACAGGGGAAAAGTAACAAAGGGAAGATCGTCCTGGGTAAGCTCTGCAGACATTTTTCCCTAGGCTTCAAATCCAGACCGACTACACCCTGACAGCTGAAGTCAATTTCACCCAGTTATGAGGAAAGGGATTTCTTGTTACTAGGAATTGCTTGTCAAGCAGCTAAGTCTGATGCTTACAAGCTTGCTTCACTTCCTAAAGATTTTCAAGTGCCCCTGCAGCTCCTCAACTAATTGTTCCTTGAGGTTAGGCAGAAGCTATGCCCTTGTTTTCATCATCGTAAGGGCCTAATGCTCCTACCCACCTGACTCCTTTCAGTCACTAATAGGGACTTCCCTCAGTAGCTTGCCCTTTTAAACCTTTCTGACACTCTCTCTGCTCAAGAACGCGTTTAAGGTATATTTCGAGTAGTTTTGTTTTACGTTTAAAGATGATGCTACAGGGCTGGCGCCGTGGCTCACTAGGCTAATCCTCTGCCTAGCGGCGCCGGCACACCGGGTTCTAGTCCCTGTCGGGGCACCGATCCTGTCCCGGTTGCCCCTCTTCCAGGCCAGCTCTCTGCTGTGGCCAGGGAGTGCAGTGGAGGATGGCCCAAGTGCTTGGGCCCTGCACCCCATGGGAGACCAGGAGAAGCACCTGGCTCCTGCCATTGGATCAGCGCGATGCGCCGGCCGCAGCGCGCCTACCGCTCCGGCCATTGGAGGGTGAACCAACGGCAAAAAGGAAGACCTTTCTCTCTGTCTCTCTCTCTCACTGTCCACTCTGCCTGTCAAAAAAAAAAAAAAAAAAAAAAGATGATGCTACAAAATCCCAATCATCCATGCTAATTCTTGGTAGGTTTTCTGTATTTTCTTTGGTTGGGAGCAGCAGACGTTTGAAAGTGTTTGTACTCAGACACAATGGATTATTTTTTTCAAAAGTTTAAATGTATTTAAGGGTGCTTCAAAAAGTTTCATGAAAATGGAATTAAAATACATATGCTTGAATCCCTTTGACTCAGATTGTGTTTATCAGCTGGCCATGACTGTTTGTTCTTTTCCCGCATCATTGATTATTTCCACATACTCATACCTACATAAATACGTATTAAAACGTCCCTAACTCAAACCAACTGGAGAAAAGGCCATCTGAATTTAGTGACAAGTATTTCTGGAAATGTGACTTTACTGCTCTTAATTCCACAAAATAACCAGAGGCAAATGCTATGAAAGGGTTATCTGGGGGAAAAAAAAAAAAACTATAGATTTATGAATTAGATTAAAGTATAATGAATGGCATAGCATTTAAATTCATTTGATGTCTTCCAAGTATTCTGAAAAGATTGTGACCTTAGTAAGCTGAACATTCTCTGAAATATTGTTTACATTTCCTGGAAACTTGTTCTCACAATTAATTTGCTTAGCAAACTTTTAGGCCAAGGACAAAGCAAAGAAAAATTAAAGCTCCACAGGTGTACAAAGATTTCAGTTATGTCCTTGATGGCTAGTGAATGTACCCAAATTTTATGTGCTTTACAATTTGATACAAGAGTATTCCTGAGCTACAAACAACTACTCAATCATTCCTTCGTTCATTTTTTTCACCAGAGCATTGTGTATCTATTGCATGCCAGACGCTGTGCTGTTGATCACTAAGTGATGAGTATATCAAAGAACCATACAAATGCGTGAAACTATAACTGTTAAACAAGCTAAAAAGAGCAATATATGTATGGTGTTATGAAATTGCAATAGAGGGACATGACTGAATTAACCCCGGGGGAAAATGTGCACAGTTTCTAGTCTAGTCATTTGCTCTCAGGTAATTTGCTGTATGGGTATTTAAAATATCATCAGTACACAAACAAAGGTCGTGACCATTGTATTCAGCAGATGCTCAGGGGATATCCACAGCCACTGCACACACTGGTTTCTGAATGGTTTCAAATCAGCAGGAACAAATGCACCTCCATGGGCATGGGAGAGGCGCAACGGCTGGGGACTGGGTCAGCAACTGGCTGGTTGCACTTTAATTATTAAATAAAATGTGTAAAGAATGGAGCTGAATAACTTCCTTAGTAGGCAGATCCTGAGTCTCAAGGCAGTGATAGCCAGATCTGTACAACATGGCCTAATTTCTTTCTGAACGACTCTTGCCCTGACAGTTTCACAAACAAGCAAACTGTCTTTGCCATTGTGAATGGTCTACTGTTCTTAGCATCCCCTTCTGAGACTTCATAAGGATGGGATCCTCATCCTACATACAAACAACCCCTGAAATTTCCTCCACTTATTAGCCTTCTACATGCACAGAAGGCATTATTGCTATTCATTTAATAACAGTAACATTTTCATACTAATCAGAGATTTGCTGGCTTTAATTACTATACATTATTCCATGGGAAAGAAAAAACCCACTCCAACACATTTCAAAATAGGATGTTAGCAGCAGTGTGATCAATATTTCATTCTTAGCCAGTGACCTAATAAAATATGAAGGCACTTCAAAATGTTCATGGAAAAATACAACTAACAGGTGTTTAAATTTGAAATCCATGCATACTCTAGTCATATTACATGTTTTGCATAAACCTTTTGAAGACCTCTTGTAGGCTTGTTATGGCTATCTTGACAATATTTTCACTTGTGTTTTAAATCAGAGCTCAGGGCAGGACTTTTTAGTTGAAATAGATTCATTGAAATGAATTCTCTTTTTCCATTTTCTTGCAGGAAGAAAAATATACCAATGTTGCTTTTCTTAAGGAAAATACCTTTCAAAACATTGTTTGCACAATGTGGTTTCTCTTTTATACTCTGTCGCTTTCTGATTCTCAAGCAGAGGTCACTATGTTATGCTGATTCACCAGGTTTGGTAATATCCTTTAGGGTGGCGATTAGCGAGTTTATACAAAACCAAGGTTATATAATAAAGCCCAATTAATAAACAGACTTGGGTTTCCCCCTAATATTCTCCATTCCCTAGTGTAGTTTGAGAAATAAATGGCAATATCTCTATGGAAACCGTATTAGAAAAGAAGTATAAAATTTGAAGTCTGCATTTCTTATACAACTACTGTTCTGAAACTACGAGATACAGCTAATTTTAGAAGATTTAATTAATTTAGTAAAGATAAAGCTTTTCCAGTTAGTGGTTTCCCCTAGTAGATCTCTTATAAAATCTCAACATGTTTTGCACAGAAATCTTCCTCAGTGGAGCAATCCTATGTTTTTAATATTTATTTATTTATTTTCACTTTTTTTTTTTTAAAATTTTTGACAGGCAGAGTGTGGACAGTGAGAGAGAGACAGAGAGAAAGGTCTTGAAAGAGAGACAGACAGACAGAAGGAGAAAGAGGCTCCTGTCACTTCCCAAATCTACAACAACTGAGGCTGGGCCAAGCAGAAGGCAGGAACATGCAACTCAGTCTGAGTCTCCTAGGTATATGGCAGGGACCAAAGTACTTGTGTCATCACTTGTACCTCCAGCACAGTACAATCAGAAGCAGAGCTCCAATTTGAGCTCAAGCAATCTGACATGGGATATAGGCATTTCAAGAGATGTCTTAATGGGTGCGCCAAACACCCACCTAATTCGAGCCATTCTTTACTCCTCAAACACATGGCAATTAATACTGTGGCCCAGAAATCCAAAACTTTTTATCTGGGTGATGCCACCCTGAAGTACTTAAAATGGAGCCATCTATCTTAATTAGTTTAAGTGTATACAGAATGAATTGAAAATAGTCATTGTTATCTTGTGACTTTGGCCAATAGCCACATCCTAATTGATGTTATTATGTCAACATTTCAGTAGTTACTTCATCCTCTTTCATGGAAACTAAACTTAACAAAAAATATTAACAAGGATCTACCAATTTTATGAAACTCTGCTGAAGTATAGAAAAGGATTAAAAAAAAAACAGTATCATTGATGAGACAAAACATAAACCCACTCCCCATACATATAAATGTTGCAAATCTCTAGTAATTTGAGGACTAAATATTCCATTCTATAAGAATATGAATAATAATCATGACTAAAATTCAGCTAAGCTTATTATATCCAAATCCCTTGAAATAGACCCTTTAAATATAGGTCAGACACCTGGCTGTGCTGTTGTGGAGGGTCTAGGTCAGATTTCACATTTCACTGGAATGGGAGGATTCCTTGACAATATGTCTGTCAATCCTTTGGTTGCCAGTATCAGTTTGGCTGACCTGTTGACCAGGCAGATTCACATTTCCTGCTTTTGTAGTTCTAGGCTTATTAACTACTCAGATTGCTTCTTTCACAATTTTATTTGGGAAAGAAAAACTATGTTTTTAAACAAGGGAATGAAGTAAATGTACTTTCTTCTCAGTATATAGGGTTCTAAAATTTTGATTGAAGTATGCTCTTGGAAAAGTTTGGATTTGGCATTAAAAAAAAAAAGTTGAGTTGGGGAGCTCTTTGCTGAATTTCCTATGTGGGAAATAAGACTGCAGCAGAGACCAAATAGAAACATTGATTTCAGATGTCCATCAACTGTTGACTCAATAAAGAACTTTGGTATAGATACACTATGGAGTACTACTCAGCTGTTTAAAAAGATGAAATCCTATCTTTTGCAACAAGATGGACACAACTGGAAGCCATTATACTTAGTGAAATAAGCCAGCCCCAAAAGACAAATATCATATGTTTTCCTTGATCCAAAGTAAATAATAGAGTGCTTAAAATGAATTGTATTGGATTGAAATGGACATTTTGAGATTCAATTATTGTTTACAGCCCTCATCTATTTCATTGAGAAGCAGCGTTTTTTTTTTTAAGACTATTTGTTGAATTTAGCTATTTTACTTAGTGTAGAGTTAGCTAAATGATCATTAAGTAAACCGAAAATAAATCTTTGTAAAAATCAAGAGGGAGAATGGGAGAGGGAGGAGGAAGAAGAGTTGGAACACTGGCAGGAGGGAGGGTAGAGTGGAATGTATCATTATGTTCCAAAATCTGTATATATGAAACTTGTATAGCTTAAAAAAATTAAAAAACACATTGATTTCAGGTGGGCCACCTATCCATGTAAAGAGCACTCAGAACCTCATAAGGTTTTGCTTATGATTCTAACTTCCTGATAATGTTCACAGTCAGAAGCAGCAGGTGATGGCTCAGGTGTTTGGGTCACTGCCAGCAATGTGGGGAGAAGTGGGGTGAGTTCCAGGCTCCTAGCTTCCACCTGGCCCAGCATCTACCATTGCATGTATTTTGAGGAGTGAACCAGAAGTACATGGAATAATCTCTGTCTCTGTCTCGGTCTCTGTCTCTGTTTGTCTCTGTCTCTATCTCTTTGCCTTTCAAATAAATAAAAAGATAAAAAAAAAATCTTATGGTTGGTGCAAACTGAGGTGTCTTATGAGCCCAGTGTACAATGATGCATACTTTTCCCACTGTGTCTGCTAAATAGAGGGACCAGAACTGAGACTATAATTATAGGGTGAACTTCACAGGCAAACTCTTAATGTACCATAATGGAGGAGACAGACAGTGGGGGCACAAAGACACAAATAAAACAGTAATGGCATGAGGGAAACCATTGGTACTATCAGTATGTTTATGAAAATATACATTCTTAAAAATAAATACTAATTACACAGTTGTTTTCTCCCGTTAGGTTGTACTTAGATCTCCCACAACAGTAGGCTCAATTTATGCCTTCATGACACAAACCATCCAGCAGATTGATTTTTTAAAAGTTTTCATTCAGTTTTGGCATCTCCCAGGTATATATTTCATGCTGGCTACAGAAGAGCAGTTACAGAACCATCTAATGAAAGATAATTTTTGATGAGGCATCCTCCACAAATATTGATGAGAGCACCTTCCACAAACAGGACACACTTGGGTCTCAGCACATTAAAGAAACAAACTCTTGGTGTAAACTCAGCTGGGAGATTTTGTTAATCTGACTTCATAACCATATTTTGCCAAAAAGAGAGAAATATACACAAGCTAAGTCTCCTAATTACATCTGTGTAGACAAAGCATAGGCTCATCTGCTGATCATTTCTCACTTGACAATGAGGCTGGGAAAATCAACTTTTTATTCTCCACTGAAAAGTTCAGCTACTCATTTCTCAATATCTGGTCCAACTCACTTTCTGACGTGTGTTCATAACATGTAGAATTTGGGAGCTTTCCAAATTTTAGGTTTAATTCTCTAATTTTTAATGAAATAGATGAAAAATTTCACTTTTGCCTATTGCGATTGTGATTTCATTCTATATACACAGAAAGTTTATATATTGAAATGCAAAATACGTTTAAACCCTGCAAGAACTGTAGCAGGATTGCTATTTCAGTTTGTGGCCTTAAAAATCAATCTCAATATTTATGATGAATTTGATTGATTTCAATTTAAATAGAAGATTCCACTTGAAAGTGATCAAAAAAGCCAACTTTCATGGAACTAAGTTATTCCTTATGCAGAACTCAAGCATAATTATTTCAAATGGAATATCTTTTTAAGATTACTTTCACAGAGTTTTATTCAGAGATTCACAAATGAGCAGAAGTCACCATTCCTAGAATTTTCAGCTAGCTCCTTGATTCCACTATGTCAAAATGTCTCATCAGAAAAGTAATTATTTTTATAATTCATTGCTAGCCCACTGATTGACTAAGGAAACTCTTAATTTAATATATGCAGTCTAACTTAGCTTATAGCTCTTAACTCCTAATTTTAAAAATGTCAAATTTAGTTTATTGTAATTTGCTTGTAAAGTCCATACATATTTTACTATAAAATGACAATGAGAATTGCAAGAAGTTTATTGAAGTGACTACTTGTTGAGCTGTAAACAAGAAATGGCTTAGTCACACTCTTGGATCTTTTTGGATGAAAGCCTCCTAGAAAAGATTGGCCCAAATGAAAATCTTCTCAGTCATTTGTTTACAGCACAGTTTCATCTGTTAATTAATAGCTCTCTTTGTTTGTTTACTTTAAAAATTTTGCTTATTTACTGGAGATGGAGATGGAGAGAGAAAGAGAAAGAGAGAGAGAGAGAGAGAGAGAGAGAGGAAGCCTATCAGCTGGTTTACTCCTCAAATGCTTGCAATGGCCTTGGCTGAGTCAGGGAGCTGAGGAACTCAGTCCAGCTCTCCCATACTGGTGGCAGGAACCCAATTATGCAACCATCTTTTTTGCTCCCCAGAACTTGCACTAGTAGGAAGCTGAGGTCAGGAGCTGAAGTTGAGCACCTAAGCCCTGTGACCTGGGATTTGGCTGTCTTGGATGCTAGGGTAAGTGCCCAGCTCAAAGTCTCTACACTTTATGAGTGACTGTGTTGGGGCCTCTGTGATTTGGCCTCCATAACGTTCATCCCTTTCTCCAGTCTTCCCAGTGCTCATACTATATTGACTTGACAGGCTGTCCTCAGAAGTCAGTGACTTTAACCAGCTTTCTGGCTGTGTGACATGGGGACTTAGAACCCTTTTTTTGCCCTTGGTATTTATCTCTAATTCCTTGACAACCAAAAACATCCCACTCAAAATTCTCTTTTACAAAGACGTGTAACTAAAGCATTAAAAGAAAAACTTATTACATATTTTCAGAGATTTATAGTGACTTAAGTTTACATAGACTTAAGTTCAATTGATCAATTTAAAATTTATGTTTGTTTTCTCTGTTTGCACTCTTGTTTGGTTCTCTCAAAGAAATATTTGCTTATTCTCAGATTAGAAAGATTTTTTCCTCTATATATTACTTTTTATATTTAGATCTCTCATATCAAATAAGATAAGGGTCAAAATATTTTTTAAAAAATCTAGTAAATTTCTTGCAGCATTATTTGTTGAAAACCTTATTCTTTCTCCACTGAATTAGCTTCATGCTTTTGTCAAATAACACTTGATCATGTAAGCATAAGTTTATTATTTATAAATTCTCTGTTTTGTTTCATTCACATAGTTATCTCTCCCTGCATTTCTGTGTTTATTATGGTAGTTTTATATCAACTTTAGAATCAGATTTCATATCCTTGAACTTGCTAAATTTATTATTAGTTCTGCTTATTCCTTAGAATTTTCTCTATAGACAACCATGTTTTCTGCAAGTTAAGAAAATAAAAGCTCCTCTTTTTCAAAACTGTATGCCTTTTTCTTTTTGTTTGCTTTATTGCACTGATGTGAGCCCCATGTATATTGTTGAGGATAAATGCAAAATGGAAATATTTGTCTCATTTCCAGTTTTAGGAGGAATACATTTAATATTTCACTATTAAGACTTTTTTCACTATTAAATTTAATGTTAAGTTTTTTTATCGCTTTTTTTGCCAAACTGAAATGTCAACTTCACTTTTTAATAATTTCAATATACATTCCACAAGGGCTTTATACTTTTTTATTTATTTATTTGACAGGTAAAGTTATAGACAGTAAAAGAGAGAGACAGGGAGAAAGGTCTTCCTTCCATTGATTCACTCCCCAAATGGCCACTACAGTCGGCGCTGTGCTGATCCGAAGCCAGGAGCCAGGTGCTTCTTCCTGGTCTCCCATGTGGGTACAGGGGCCCAAGCACTTGGGCCATCCTCCACTGCCCTCCTGGGCCACAGCTGAGAGCTGGACTGGAAGAGGAGCAACTGGACTAGAACCTGGCACCCATATGGGATGCTGGCTCCAAAGGCGGAGGATTAACCAAGTGAGCCACGGCGTCGGCCCCAGGCTTTATACTTTTTGAAAAATAATATCTAATAATTGTACATATTTTAAGTCATTTATATAATACATACTGATCAATATATAGTAATTAGTATTCCCATCTCCTTGTCATTCATCATTTGGAGCCCTTTAGCTTCTCTCCTCTAGGTATTCATCAAATACAAAATAGGTTATTGTGAACCCCACCATGCTGTGGACCACAAGAACTTATTCATTCCATTTGTGTTTGGCCATTATCCAATTTTGCTTTGTTCCCTCTCTCCCACTGCACTTTTCCCAAATTCTAGTAATCACTATTCTACATTCTGATCAACTTGTTTAAATTTCTACATGTGAATATGTGACATTTTCCACATTTTAAAAAAAGTTTACTGTGCTAAAATACTCAAAATGAGATCTACCCTTTAACAACTTTTTAGGTGTACAATACAATGTTGTTGACTATGGGGATAGTGTTGTATAGCAGATCTCCAGAATGTAGTCATCTTGTTTAACTGGAAGATCAGTCCCTTTCCTCCCCTCTGCCTCTGCCATCCACCATTCAATTATATGCTGGTGACTACTCTCCAGTACCCTCAAACTGTTTTTTTTTTAATCACTTATTGATTCTGTAATTATTAACCGTGGGAAGGTTAGTGTAATCAAAATTATTCAAGTATTACCTGAAGACCCAATGGATTTTGTAGTCTTGTATTTTTTTTTTTTTTTTGACAGGCAGAGTGGATAGTGAGAGAGAGAGAGACAGAGAGAAAGGTCTTCCTTTTGCCGTTGGTTCACCCTCCAATGGCCGCTGCGGCCGGTGCATCTCGCTGATCCAAAGCCAGAAGCCAGGTACTTCTCCTGGTCTCCCATGCGGGTGCAGGGCCCAAGGACTTGGGCCATCCTCCACTGCCTTCCCGGGGCCATAGCAGAGAGCTGGCCTGGAAGATGGGCAACCAGGATAGAATCCGGCGCCCCAACCGGGACTAAAACCCGGTGTGCCGGCGCCGCAAGGCAGAGGATTAGCCTGTTAAGCCATGGCGCCGGCTAGTCTTGCATTTTTTTTTAAATAACATTTTACTTACCAGAGGGCTTCAAATCCTTCGTGGAAAAATGGAATTAAAAGACAATGTGCGAGACCAGCATTATGGCACAGCAGGTTAAGCTGCACCTGTGATGTCAGCCTCTCATATGAGTGCCAGTTCAGAGTACCAGCTGCTCCACTTCTGACCCAGCTCTCTGCTAATGTGCCTGAGAAAGCAGTGGAAGATGGCCCCTTCTACCCATGTGGGAGACTTAGATGGAATTTGGGGTCCAGGCTTCAGCCTGACAGAGCCCCAGCCATTGAGGCCATTTGAAGAATAAACTAGCAGATGGAAGATCTCTCTCTCTCTCTCTCTCTCTCTCTCTCTCTCTCTAATTGTGCCTCTCAAATAAGTAAATAAATCTTTTTTATTTTAAAGTAAAAGACAATGTGAATTTTTCAAGAACTATCTGAAGCCTCTTTATACAGCATTTCGTTTGCTTTACTCAAATTTATTTCCATTTTCTTTTCTCTATAGAGTATAAGGTTCAGATTTGAAAAGTAAAACGACTTCTTCAAATCCAATATGTAAGTGTGGAAGGGGTTAGAAATAGTGTTTTAGAAATGGAAATATGACCAGATCCTTCTGTCCTGGGATGTTGCTCAGCCAGGCCTCTTTACTAAGCCTGATGTTTTCCCTAGTTTTTACCAATTTAATTCTAATTATTTTTTAGCTCTCACTTTAAATATCTTCCAATCTAAATTACACCAGGATATATTAGTATCTATCATGGTACCTTGTTTTTTCTTTTTTTTTTTCAATTGTGTCTGTATCAAAATAAGGAACTAAATATTTTCTGTGTGTATGTTGCTTTTTTTCTGTCTGAGTAAGCAACAAGGGACACAAACACGGGACTATCCCGTGACTGACGTAAATTATGCAGTCAATAAAATATTTACTCTGTGAGTGATTAGTTCAGAAGACTTTATGCTGCATTATACTATTTCTATGTCAAATCTAAGCACTAAACCAAATTCCTAGCACTCTTTAGTACTTAGTGAAAGATAAAAGTCAGAGCCCACCAATTATTTTGCAAGGTATTTGAAGGCTTTGATAAATTAATTTAATATCTAGATATTTTTGAAGTGTTTCTTTTATATATTTTGAAGGGATTTAAGATATCAAGTTAGTGCTGAGAAAAGCAAAAGAAATCTCTACTTATTTTGTAGATTTGTAAACTTACCACTGAAACCATTATAGGGAACAATAAAATAAAAAATTTAATTGATTATACTACATAAGAGCCAGCACTTAGTTTTAATTATTTCCCCAAAGCAAGAACTTAAACTCAGTGCAATAACTAAAACTTTGATAAAGAACCCCCCCCCTTTTTTTTTAATGAAAGATTTCCTTTTGGTAAGGAACTTGCAGTAACTGGAATGCAAAAATATTAAAGAATTATGAAAAAAATTTTAATTTTTTATCATGATGATAAAATAACACAGGATGTTAGAAAGAGGCTACTACAGACTGGTGTGTGTGTGCACTGATGACTATAGCCAAGGAGATCTGGAAACAGCTATTTGAGGAAATCAATGCCAAATCCCTAAAGGGCCCCTCCTTGGATGCTGTTTGGGAAGCTTTCCTAGGTAGAAGGAGAGATATAAAGCACTCAGCTTGGAAACAAACTTGGAGTCAAGAAGGCCGATGTGTGTAGGTCTTAGTGGGGTTAGAAGAGCTCTAAGAACTGAGCAGATTCCAGGGCATTTGACGTCTTGCACCTAACAGTCATGTGCTTCATTTTACAAAGCAATGGCTGCAGAATGTGGTGCCATCTTTACTGCTCTTCCAGGCTAACAGGACTGCAGAGCCTTGTGTGGGCACAATGGTAAGTACACATAACTGGAGTAATATCATCTCAGGTTCATTGAGTCAAATACTTCTGTAATAATCCCTAAAACACTAACTGTAATTCCTTGTGGAATTATAATTCATGGAATGCCTTCATGAGCACACTCTCTTTCACTTCTGATTCTTTTGGGATGATGTTAATCTCGTCACCAATTAATAACCAAGGAAAGCAAGAGAGAAGCTGAAGGACTAACATGGAATTCACTAACTGATTCAATATATATTTAATTGAATACCTACTATGTGGCAGAGGAACAATTACAAGCAAAATAATGAAATCCCTGCTCTCATGAAACTTAAATTCTATTGGAAAAGAGAGACAATAAACACAGCTATAGTGAAATACCATATAGTGGTACATGCTCAAGCAAGAAAGTGGTGGAAAGAGGGGCTATTGTAGACAGGACAGTCCAGTTAATCTGCCAAGAGATGTCTCTGTTACATTCAAATGAAGTGAGGCTGGAGGGGAGGAAGGAATAGTAAAAATATCAATAGCCTGAAACCAACTTTAAAAGTCTAAGCCCAACCTTTTTGGCAAAAATTCCCTACTGGTTATTGAGGTTAAAAAAAAAAAAATCCAGCCAAAAGGTATGCAAAGGTTTTAAATGATAGTTACAACTTTGCTATGTAAAGATATAACCTCCTGTTCATGAGCTTCTAATTCTTATTTATGATGATTTAGTCTCTCCTGCTTTCATTCAATCGCTGTAAGTACAGTTAATGAACCCAGTCTTTTAGAGGCTGTAACTTCGTGGAGTTTTGCCCTCCTTTTTTCCTTCCCATTTTCCCAGAAAACATCAGCTTCTGGAACATAGTGACGCCCCTACCCCCGCCCTCTGTATCCTCTGCTGACTTGGTCTTTGGTACCTACTTTGTTGAACTACATCCACTGCTGAAGGCATAAGTCTCTTCTCTTGGCACGAACAATGCAGGGCAATCGCTCCCTGGGAACCAGGCCATTCTTCCTGCTGACTACACTGGCCCTGCACATCCTATGAGGTCTATTTTGACTTCTGTTCCATCTTTCTGTCTGGAGTTTTCCACCCTGCAGTCCTCTGCGACAGAGTGACTTGGCCTCCAAGGCTCTGGGTGGCTTCCAGCCAGCTTTCTCAGCTCACATCTAAATTCCCCTGTGGGGCATACAGCAGCTTTTGGGTCTCCTCCATGCTAATATTGTAGCTATGGGAGACCCCAGGGCTAGGAATCTCTTTTAATCCTCAGCTCTCTTCCTTCCAACTGCCCTAACACATCCCTTTTTAAATTTTTAAGTGAGAAATTGCTGTTAATATCACATCAGACTATCCTGATGTTTGTTTAGTTTTGTTTCATTTTTAAAAGCCCAAAAGAGACAAAACAAGTGTTCTTCATTTACGAGGGCAGAGCTTGAGAGACAAACAGTTTTGCTTTGAACTCCAACAAAGATTTGGCTTGGCAGATGAATAGTGCAAGCCTAGAGGACTCAGGCCACAAAATGAACCATAAAGAAGGGCTCTGCAGACCTGCTAAACTGGAATATATCGCAGAGTGCATTTGAGAGTCTCGGGGAGGAGATGTGTGAATGGGAATGTTTCTTTAAAGTAAGGGGAAGCCATTTATCTTGGGCACCCATCCCTCTTGATGGAAGAGGAAACCAGAGTGTTATAAATCAGTGTGGAAAGAAGGATTAAACAGTGATGTAGAAATCCCATAAGTAGATAGGGTGGTAGTTTTTAAAATACAACATGGTAGACACACCTGTTTACATTGGCTTTCAATAAATCTGGCCTTTGTTTTCTGGGGTGGATTTTGGGAGGTACTTACCATGACTTGACAATAAGTGAAGTGTTAGGAATAAGAAATTTAATTAAAGGGTTTAGGTAGTCCTTTTGGATTTGAGTGAATGAAATAATGCTGGAATTTATTTTTCTAGATGGAGCATATATTTCATGAAATGTAAGTGATGAAATGATTGATCTTAATGGACACAGTGGCAAATTTTCTAGCTTTGTCAATAAATATTTTAATAAGTGTGCCAGCCTTCTTTTAACTACTTGTTTAAAAAGTCATTGAGACTGTTGACAAATAAAGACTTACACCCCAATAACTATCAACAGTTAGTAATATAAAAGAGTAAAAGGTTAGTGCTATTAACAACCAGGTCATTCCTGTTTTTATGACTTGTTTTTCAAGCAGAAGTTTCAAATTATTTCAGTATATAATTAATAAATTATATTTAATTTTTTCCTTATAGAAAATAAACACAATCCAGGGCAGCGATGTGATATGATGGGAAGAAAACATACACACTATAATTATCCTTTCCCTCTGGTTCAAAAGAGGGTAAATTGAGAGAGACAAAGATAAAGGGAAAAGTATAGGTGTTTATCCTAGTGGTTAAAATACTGGTTAAGATGCCCATGTCTGACGTTTTGGTGCCTGGGTTTAAGTCTGGGCTACACTTCCAATTCCACTTTCTGCTAGTTTGCACCCTGGGAAGCAGCAGGTGACGGCTCAAATGCTCAAGTAGTTGGGTCCCTGCAAACCATATTGAAAATCTAGTTCCAGGCTCCCAGCTTCAGTCCAACCTGGCCCAGATCAGATCATTGCTGGCATTTGGGGAGTTAACCAGTGGATGGCAGCTAGTTTTCATTTTCTCTCTATATATATCTCCCTCTCTCTGTCTCCCTCCCTCCCTCTCTCTTCCTCCCCCCCCCCTCTCTTTCTTCCCCCACCCCCACTCTGGTTCTTTCTCTCTCCGCCTCTCAAAGAAATAAATTTAAAAAAAAAAACTAGAAATACAAAGGAAGAAATGGAGGGAGAGAGGGAGGGAGGGAAGGATGGAGGGAGGGAAAGAGAGATTTTCTTTGCTTGATAGATCAACAGATGTTTGATGATGTATATTAGATAAACACACAAAGAAGAGAATCTTGCTGTTTAAAAGAACGGTGGAGGTGTTTTCAAATACATGATTCTTAAAATTTATAGAAGGCATTGGACCTTCTGTTAAATGTTTTCTTAAGTTGTTATCTAATGGTTGAAACGGTTTGCTAAGTATTCATGTAATATTGCTATTGTCAGCAAGCGATCTAGGACTTGCTCCCTCATTTCTCTATTCTAAGCCCAACTTGTTCTTTTATTTCTCTATTCTCTTCAAGGTAGGAAACTAATTCTATTATGAAGGAATCTGTAGGACGCACAATTTAATCTTTAGACCTTATAAAAGAGATGACTAACATTTTTCTCTAATAGCATAGCCAAAATAAGAACTTAAATAATAATCTCATAGCTAGATTCACTTCGCCATCAGCAAAGTATACAGTAAGTAGAAAAACCTCCCTTTCAGACCAAAGGGAAAGAAAGTTTTAAAGTGAGAATATAATTTTCCTCATGGGCATTGTCTACCTTAGAAAAACTACTACAGAACATGCCTGTGACTATAGACTTGTAGTTCAGGCCACCAAAGATTAGAGATGGGACACGAGCACTCCCTTGACTTGCATCCTCTGGTCTGCTTTAACACAAACCAGGAGGAAAAGAAAGCTCGGCATCAGAAGCAATGGGTGGCAGGCCTATTAATGGCTGATCTGTACAGTGATCTGCCCTCAAGGAGACCCAACAGGCCAGTCCACTGCAGTGGCTGTCAATGTGGTAAGCCTGGGCTTCAGCAGAAGTCAGCTTGTGAAGAGCCCTGGCAGCTCTGCCAAGAGTTGGATCACTGGAAATGGACCTGCCCTGGAGTCGAAGGATGCCCAGGTCAGAGCCACAGATCTTATTGGCTCTAAGCTGAAAAGCCCTTCACTCAGCCCAACTTCCAAAGTGACCACTGCAGCTGAGGGGATGGTCAAGTAGGGTCAGCAACATTGCAGGCAGAACTGTAAATTTCTTGTTAGAGATGCCCCCTGCCTTTACCTGGCCAGCTCTCCTCCCAGGCCAGCCAAGTAATGAAAGTCAACAGAGTGCCTTCCCCTAGGAGGTTCACACCTCCCTTAGGATATACCCCATGTGAAGAGATAGATAGGCCTGGGCCTCTGAATTTACAAGGCCTAAAGCCCACCAGATTATTATCAAGCCCCTTCTATCAGGTTCTATTTGCCTCTCAATCAGAAAAATTACTTGTAGCTTAGACAGCACCTTTCTTAGCTCCTCTAATAATGACTCTGTCCTTTCTCCTAGGCCCTGTCTAGTGCACTTGGGCCTCATTCCTTTGTAATCATAACCTCTACTCTACCACCAATGGCTCTACTCCCAACCTGTGTGTACTGATGGTCCTCTTCCCCACTTAATGCTGTATAATTGTTCAAACCTAGTAAATGCCACTCTTAGGATCATTGGTTACTATCCTCACCTTGTCTTTTATGACCTTGTCTAAATATGATTAGAGTCGGCAAACTTGGAAGGCTTCCATAGCCTTGGCAACTCATGACGACAGCCTAGGATGGTTACTGGCGCCATAAACTAGAGTGTCAATTTGTTGGGTCAACAACAGGAGCCACTGTGCACTTGCTCCTCATGTGGGATCTCTGTCCTTAATGTGCTGTACATTTTGATTTAATGCTATAACTAGTACTCAAACAGTATGTTTCACTTTGTGTTTCTATGTGGGTGCAAACTGTTGAAATCTTTATACTAAATTGATCTTCTGTATATAAAGAGAATTGAAAATGAATCTTGATGCAAATGGAAGGGGAGAGGGAGTGGGAGAGGGGAGGGTTGCGGGTGGGAGGGAAGTTATGGGAGGGGGAAGCCATTGTAATCCATAAACTGTACACTGGAAATTTATATTCATTAAATAAAAGTTTAACAAAAAAAAAAAAAAAAGAACGGTGGAAACATCCTGGAGGGAGGCTGGGAAGGCATGAGGAGAGAGGGAGCTAAAGGAAGTTTGCTGGAGAGGGAAGAGGGGAGAGCATGGCTAGAGGAGGCTGAGAGTGGGAGACCCTTATCCCTGGAGAGCAAATCAAGTAAATGTTTTTCTAAGCAGCCAATAAGAGCAAGGCTCTACTTACAAATTCTCTAGATTGCAAATTTAGATTTTACATAACCTCTCTAAAGACTTGGTTTTCACACTCCTAACATGCTTAATAATTGTATTTAACTCCTATGGTTATCTGGAAGACTAAATGAGTTCATAGGTGTAAAGTACCTGAACAACACCTGGCATATGAACACTGAATAGGTTTCAGTCTTAATTAATATTGTTAATTTATTATTGTTCTCTCTGCCAAACCGGGGGTGAGTGGGGAATAAAAACTTATTCTCAGGAAGGATCTAATAAATTTACATTGAGACATTAACTATTTCCTGTGTTCAGTGGATTAGCATCTAAGTAGGATCAATAATCAAAGTCCAGTTTTCCAGTGAAGTTACAGTAATTTTTGTTCTTAAGGGGCTATATCCTCAAAGACCACCCCACAGGGAACCACTGGATTCTTCTAGCTTTTTGTCCAGTCTTCTGAACCTTATATGAAAATTCAGCCAGTATTTATTTTTCTACTTTTTATTTTGAAATGACCATAGATTCACAGGATGTTAAAAAAAAAATAAAATAAAGTCCAGGGAGAGCCAATGAAAACATCCTCAATGGCAGCGATATTCACAGCTATAGAGTGACAGCAAAAGTAGGAAATTGGCTTTGGTAGAATCCACAGAATTTATGCAGATTTCATCATTTTTTTCAAGATTTATGCACATATGTGTGTGTGTTGTTTTCCCAGTTCTATATAACTTTATCTTACAGATTGCTATGGCTGCACTCAGAACTAAGAAACAAAAATGTACCCACACTCTTTCCTTTCAGTTCCCTAACCCCTAAACCTTGGCAACCACTAATCTGTAATCCATCTCTATAATTTTGTTATTTTAAATATGTTTAGAAGCATACAGTGTATAATCTTTTGAGGCTGAGTATTTTTACTCAGCATAATTTCCAGAATATCTGTCCATATTGCTGCATGTATTTCAATTTGTTTCCTTGCATTCCCGAGTAATATTCAATGGTACAATTGTACCACAGTTTGCTTAACTATTTACTAATTGAAGAACTTTAGAGTGAGTTACAGTTTGGGAATAGTATGGACATTTTGATAACATTTTCTGTAGGATAATTTCTTAAGATCACAGTTATTTGGAAGCATGATAATTACACATTTAAGTTTGTAAGAAATTTTCTTACATTTTCCCAAAGTGGCTGTACCACTTTCGTATCCAACAGGAATGTATAGTGTTTCCATTTCCCAGCATTCTCATCAGAATAAGGTCTTTACTACAACTTTTCCTTGTGTTTATTTGAATACATATATACTGATATTTCACTGTGCTGTTAATTTATATCCCGCAGGTTAATGACACAGAGTGCCATTTCACATATTTATTTGCTATCTGTGTGTCTTCTCCAGTGAAAGAATTTTCATGATTTTCCTTATTTTATAATTGGACTTGTGGCGTTCTTCTTTTTTTTCTTTTCTTTTCTCTATTGGGAGAGAGGGAGAAAAGCAAGATTTATTTAAATCAGAAACCTCATGCTGAAGTGTCCAGGAAGGGGGCTTCCAGAGTGGCACCACTGCTGAGTTTTAAGAGTTCTTTATATATTCTGCATACTAGTCTTGTCAAATATCTACCTTATAAACATTTTCTCCAATTTTAGCAGAAATGCAGAGATGTGGCTATGTGTGCATGAAAATGATCCAGCAGCTGGGAAATTTTGCAGTTTGTGCTTTAACCACATGTCATAAATGCAATAGAGCATACATTCAACTTTTTCATTAAATGCAATGCTATGAATGTTTTTTTCTGAGCAATAATTTAATTTGGGCATGACAGTTAGCCAAGAAGTTTGAATTCCATCCAGAATGGTTAGATTTCATTAATTGAGTGGTTAACCTGGATTGCCTTAAGTGAGTGGTTAATCTCTGTAAGCTTAATTTTTCCATTCCATATCAGGATATTTTTTATGTTTACCATTAGAAAAACTATTTATTTATTTGAAAGGTAGAATTACAGTGAGCTAGAGAGAGACAGAGAGATAGAATAAGAGAATTAGAGGGGTGGGGGGGAGAGAAAGAGAGAGAGAGAGAGAAAGAGAGAGAGAATATCATCTAATGATTCATGCCCCAAATGGCTGCAACAACCAGTGCAAGGCTAAGCCAGAACCAGGAGCCAGGAGCTTCATTCAGGCCTCCTGCATGGGTGGCAGGGGTCTAAGCACTTGGGTAATCTTCCACTGCTTTCCATCTTATCATTAGGAGGTAGCATATAAGAGAAAAAGGGGCTAGAGTGGTGGCATATTAGGTGAAGCTGCCTCCTGCAATGCTGGCTTCCATTCTGGGTGCCAGTTCAAGTCCTGGCTGCTCCACTTCCCATTGAGCTCCCTGCTAGTGTGCCTGGAGATAGCAGAACATGGCAACAGAACATGGCCCAAGTCCTGGGCCCCTGTACCTATATGGGAAACATGGATGGAGCTCCTGGCCCAGACAAGGCCATTGAGGTCATTTGGGGGAAATGAATCAGCGAGTGGAAGATTCTCTCTCTTTAAAAAAAAGAAGAGAGGGAGAGAGAAAGAGACAGTGAGAGAGAAAAGATAATACATGATATACATGGCTGAGAATTTCAGAAATTCTCTGCTTTCTAGATGCATTAAATCTATTTTCTGTTCATGATCAATAAACAATAAAACCACTTTCTTGAAGCTCCTTGCCATTTTAGGCAAATGGAATCCTGAGAGCAAAGCTTCCCATACTCTACTCTGTTGAGAAAAAATATAATAGTCACTCTGGAAGGAACTGGGGCACGTAAGTAAGGTAAGAGGTTGTCTTCATTGTGAAATGTTTTAGAAAAACTGTATGCACTGAAAAAATAATTCATGTTAGGTCAGGGACTTTGACACTAGGGCAATTCTGTAATTCTGATAAAATTTCTCAATATTTTTCCTGTATTAGTTAAGAAATAAGGATAAAAGTATAGTATTTTGGACAATTTATAATCAGTATAGCTTATTGAACTAACTAACATTAAAGAAACTTATAATAGTTAAAATTTCTCATGGTAAAATTTGCTGTTGACTAAAAATGGATAATTCTTGTTTGCAAAATATATGTCAGCAAAATTTGACCTTGAATTAATTGACTTAATCAAAATTATGGCCAAAAAACAATTTTTAAAAGAACTTATTTATTAATTTGAAAGGTAGAATTGAAGGGAGAGAGAGAGAGAGAGAGAGAGAGAGAGAAACAAGATCTTCCATCTACTTGCTCACTCTCCAAATGGCCACAACAGCAAGAGCTGGGCCAAATCAAAGTCAGGAGCTTTATCTGGGTCATGCAGTGAGCCAGCATTACCTGGGGATTTATATGTACAGCCCTAACCAACAGCAACAGGTATTAGGGTGTAAATACTGCAGATCTCTGAGCAAGATGACATTGCATTATGCTTGTGCTATCTCCAGATGCTCTCTGTGACATAGAGTCAAAATCATTTGTACTGGACATTTGCCAAGAGGAGTTTGGAGTATTGAGGACAAACGTTTATCTGTGGAATAAGTTTGAGAGAGATTGGGCAGTGAAATATTGAGAAGCTGTCATGGACATATCACACAAGACATTGGGCTAGGAAAGGAAGCAGAAAAATTAAGCAGTGTTTGGGGAGAAAATGAAGTGAAAAGATTTCCTTTGTTTTAAGACAAGAGATACTGTAGAATGTGTGTTGACAGGAATGATTCAGTAAAGAGAGAGAGAGACAGAGACAAAGAGAGAGGAAGGAGATTATACTCAGAGAGGCAGTCTTTGCATGCACAAGAAGGAAATGGAGTGGACTTACCTGTGGAAAGGTGGCTTCATATGGATCCATCAGCATTTCATCAATTACCCATGAGATGTCTGATGAGGATCCAAGTCTCCTCTCTTCATCTCTCACCTATATGCTCATATAAGCTTTTCCATTTGGTCAGTCCTCTCCAAGAATTTTTTTTTCACACTGCCTGTTCTTTCACTGTGTCTGCACTGTCTTAGTTCAGGGTTCAGGCATCAGCTCCCAGTTAGATGTTCACAAAGGTTTCACATGGGTTCTCAACTCAAGTTTGCCCCTCTCTATTCCATTTTCCCATTCTCCAGACCACTCAGTGCAGAGCTGAGCATCTCACTCTTCTGCTCAAAGTCCTGCTTCTAATCTCCTATTGGATGAAATTTTAAGTTCATGGCTCAAAACATAATGCTTTTCATGGGCTGATTCCTGCCTATGCATCCAATTCATTTCTTCTACCTTTTTCAATAATGTAATTATGAGCCTACTATAGTTTATAAGTGCTGCACATCAAACACCACTGTCCTCACATTTGTTGTTATCGTTCTCAAGAAATTTTTCTTCCATTTGTCTGTTTGGCCAATTTCTGCTCAGTCCTTATATCACAATCCAAAGGTGTTATTCTTCCTATTAGTTAAGTGAACACAATTATGATCGAATGTACAGTAGGTGTTTATTAGAGCAACCTGTACAAGTGCTCAATTTTCTGAGGTCAAAACACATTTCCCAATATAGGTCTAAAAAATTTATCACTCAGAGCATTAGGTGATTTGCTTATGCAAAGGTGGGAATTAGACTTCACCTTACTGAAGATCATAAAGGATTTTGAAAAGTAAGCACAACATCTGTTAAGAAGTAGTCCACGTTTTTAACTTTCTTCCCAGGAATTAAATCCATGGATTCAAGAAGCTTTGGAAATACTTCTGCCTGCATCCCACTAGCTTAGGAGAAGAGAGAATAGGGATGGCATACTGCCCCAAACATTTAACATTGAGACTCTGAGGGAAGCTGGAGCTTTTGCTGTCATTTCTACTAATGACTTCTTTTGGCAGCCACTTTGTAGCAGCACTCTTAACAGCTGTGCATATGAGATGTGAAAAGTGTCCAGAAAAACAATTCTCTTGACAAAAAGGAAGGCAATATTGTGTCAGGGAGCAAAGTCAAAGTAGCTCTTCAGATCCTTTTTGTTCAAGCTATGCTCAGTAGAAGGCTCTGTTAAGACTCTGGGAGGAGGGCACCTTGGACTATTGTCCTGCAGATGGGAGAATCATGGAGTTGCACAAAGGGAGAGCTGGAGTACAGCTCTGGGAGTAACTGAGAATCAGAAGAGTATGAGAGGGTGAGGAAAACAAGATAGAAGAAGAGGTGTGTTGGGGAAACACCCAGACCCTTTCAAAACTCGCCAACTGCTTCCTCCAGTGACAAATATAATATGGGAATTTGTCAGTGTTACAGGGGAAACAGCTATGATTTATTTGAAAACCTTCTCAGTAGTGCCTGTGGGGAAACAGTAACATTTTATAAAGAGGATATGAAGCAACTCTGTAGCCATTGTATTTTCCTACCATTTTTATTTCTGTATTTATTTTTTAAATTTTCAAGACTGATTTTTGAATTCATTTGCCTTTTAATGGCTTGCTGTGACTGCTGCTTTAAGAGATGTTTTTGTTGTTACTGCTTCATTTTAATCTTTCACTTTGTATTAACAAAATCAAAACCAGCACAATTAAATACGTCCTGATTCTGATTTGTTTTAATACTAAGAGAATGTTTGCAATGGCACAAGCAGCAGGGGAATGCTTCAAGCCCTGGTGGTGGCAACATTGGCGTTCTCCAGGCTAACATCAAAAGACAGCTTGAAAGAAAGACCAAAGACATCTAAACCAATAATTCTTTACATTTGTGTTTTTATTTTATTGCTGTCTTCGCAATGAAAGCAAGAGAATTGTAGAGAGGGAAAAAGATGCTTGTAAGCTCATTTCAATCAAGCACTTTAAGTTGAAATCAAAAGGACTTTCTCTTTGGCTTTTAAAATGGACAACCAAGCCATGTACCTGCACCTCAAAAGACAACACTCAGTGCCAACTGTCTCATTTTATTAGAATAAATGAAAAAGAAAATGAGCAAGACTCAGAAAACAGGATTATAATTAAGCTACATTGATCCAAACGCCTACCTCTTCTGTTTCTATATTGGACATACGGAACAAGATTGAAACGCTAGCAACAAAACCAAGGAGAAATCTGCAAGTGATAGTAATTTGGCCACAGAGGGAGATAAATGAAAAGAATAAGTAGGTCTTTGAAACATCACAGGGGTCAGAATCAATAAGAAATGGCTCTAGTTGTGGATGGTAGTATCACAATTAAGGAACATCCAATGCCTTGATCACTCATTTCTTTTATTAGTACTACTATTGTTTTTAAGTCTTCTAGCAATAATGTTTGAAGCTTGGAAATGCTACCTTTGTTTTTATTTCACTCTAAGTCTGGCTGTTATGTAGAAATTCTGCTGTATTACATAGCCCTAGTACCTTCAGTGAGATTTTTTTTTTTTTAATGTGAAATTCAGGTGGTGAAGATATATTGTTTTTTTCTCTCACTAATCATTTAGGTAGATTTTCAGTTCATTGAAACACATTAAGTGTTGGTTTCTGGAAGAGGCTCTTATATTTTTTTTTATTAAAGAAAAAAAGGAGGAGCCAGTGCTGTGACACAGCAGGTAAAGCTACCGCCTGCAGTGCTGGCATCCTTGGGCCCCTGCGCCCTCGTGGGAGACCCAGAAGCTCCTGGCTCCTGGCTTCAAATCGGCTTAGCTTCAGACATTGTGGCCATTTGGGGAGTGAACCAATGGACAGAAGACCTCTCTCTCTCTGCCTCTGCCTCTCTGAAACTCTCAGTCTTTCAAATAAATAAATTAAGTCTTTTAAAAAAAGACTGATACTTTAAAAAGAAAAGAAAAAAGAAAAAAAGAATAGCCACTGGGTGTGCTGGAAAATTCTTAAATTCTACTCTTTGAGTAATAAAATAGAGAATAAAATAATGTATCAGAAATCAGTCACCCTGCCCACCCTCCCTCTGACATCTCAGTTTGTCAGCCTGTGTATCTCAGCTCCATCTTTAGGAACATGGGGAAGGGTGAGCAGCGTGTGCATATACAGGGAGCAGGGAGAAAGAGAAGAGAAAGAGACAGAGACAGAGAGAGAGAGACAGCAAAGTCCACTAGGGGATAAATGTTGGTTTAGGGTCATTGAATTCACAGGGATCCTGGAAATAACATTCCATATTTAAGGATATATTCCTTTATGTGCTAGGATATATACTGTAGACAGTTCCAAGAATTTCCCTGCCAGAGCCCCTTTCCTCCCGTCATTCTGTCGAGATGTCAGAATTTCCAGTGCTCTAACAGGACCAGGCCTCTCCTCCGGGCCGCTTGCTATCATCGAACAAGGCAATGAAAGGAATAATCTTTCTGTTCCATATTATTAAACCCAGAATCTTTTCATTTGAATGCTATTTAAAGACTGCAGTGAACATTTCCTTTAAAAGTTTCCAGAATGGGCCAGTTTGAATATCAAAACCTTTCTCTGCTTATCAAGCATTTAACCATGATAAATAAAGGATAGGCTTTTAAGTCCTCCGGCCAGCATACCTCAGTGACATGCAGGAACTTCAAATAGCAGGAAAATAATCTTCCAGTTCTACTAAAGCAATGTTTCCAGGAGAGAAGATAGGATTACAACTACTGCTGATAGCAGCTCTGGGAGTGTCGCAGGATAGCAACTACCAGTGAAGGGTGTGAGAGGGAAGAAGGCTGCCTGTCCCTCCAGGAGGAAAGGGAGACCAGCTGGGCAGTGGCGAGGCTCAGAATTTCCAAAAGTTAACTTACTGTGACGCCTTTGCTCTACTGGAGCTTTATGAATCTTGATATATTGTCCAAGAGATTTTCTATCATTAATCCTAGTCTGATCATGCAGAGTACAGATCTACTCGGCAAGACAGGGGGAGTTGAAATCAATCATGCTATTAACATGATTCTCTGAAAATGCACACGGATCACCTTTCACACAGTGTGTTTGTGAAAACGATTATTGTCGAGGAAAGCATTTGATTTCTAACCAAGTAAAGCAAGATGGATAAAACTTAGCAGCCACAGAAAATTACATAATGCTGGAGTTTCACGGGCTTGGAAATTTAAATGTTTTAAAAATACTTTCAAATAACATATGGCTTTTCTTCTTTAACTGTAGAGTGAAATATACAGAGGGACTTACAAATCAGTATTCAATTATTGACTAATAATATACTTTTAAAAAATGTCAAATAGTCTTATTTATAAGGGTTAGAACAAAAAAACTTTCTAGGTCTTCCTATATGCCAGACACTGCTTTACGCTACATACACCTTATCAAACAATTTTATTAGGTAGACATTATCAATTCCATTTTACACACACAAACTGACATTTCTGTAGCTATGAGTGACTTGCCCAGCCTGCTTTCAGCATGCAAACTTGGATCGACCTATGCTATTCTGCCAGAAGTGGACTTCTTTCAAAAAAGAATCTCTCACTTTATATTTATTAGCTAAGGGATTCACCTCAGTGGATCCTTGAGAAAATGTTGCTTTTTGCCTCCATTTGTCTTGATTTGCTTATCCATGAAGAACTCAAACAGCAATGCCAAGAAAATAGCATCTAGGTCATTTGTTGGCAGCTCTGGTTTTTGGTTTACTGCTTCCTGCTACTCACCCTTCAGCTTCTCCAAAGACAGCCAGTGGGTTCTGGCACTCACACTTCTTTCCCAGTCCCTCGGATGCTCTTGTAGCTGTGATTGGAACTAGCAGCTCCATGGTGACCAGGAAAAACAAATGAGCCCCAGAGCCCATACCAGCCCTGGGAGCACTTGCTGAACAGATTTAGAGAAGGAATGAACTCAGGATAGCTCCAGAGTTCCATCTGGAAATTGGCACTGATTGTACCATTAGCAGCATGTCCTGCCTGCCTTTCAAAAACTCAAGGATTCTGCAGTACCAGGCACATGTTCAGCCACTCTGGACCTCTCTCAGAAACGTGGGAGGCATTTTGGTAGTAGCTTGTTGCTTACTTTACTGATGGAAACGCACAAGCTCACAGAGGGAAGTCAGCAGGCACAAATTCCCATTTCAGGGTCAGTTAATTACAGAGTATAATTAGAGGACATTGTTAATTCAAAAATTTGTCTGGTTAGAAACAGTGTCTTATACTTTCAGGAATCTAGTGTTAGCTTGAGAGAATGTTAATGCCCCATTTGGAAGAATAAGGAAATATGAAAGCCTGTTTAGAATATTACACTGATTTGTATCCTCAAGAAACTGAACAAAACCATGCATTGAAATAAAGACACCACCATGTTTTCTCTTTATTGAACAATAGAATAAACCTGAGAACACATGGACACAAAACACATGCTACTATGGAAAATCTCATGAACATAAAAATGATTTGGTTTTTTTTGATTGATAGACAAAGAGGGGCAGACCAACAACACAGAAAGAGAGCCCCTATCTGCTGAATCACCCCTCACATGCTTGAAATAGCCAGGGCTGGACCAGGGTGAAGCTGGGACCTGAAGCAACACCATCCAGGTCTCCCACGTGGGTGACAGAAACCCAGTAACTTGAGCCATCGCTGCTGCTTCCCGGAATCTGGATTGGTGGAAGTTTGGAGTCAGGAGCCAGAGGCAGGAATCAAACCCAGGCATTCAGATAAGGGATATAAGCTTCTTAACCACTCTGTTAAATGCCTGCCCCTAAAGTGAGTGAATAATTAAATTACCCTGGAGGTAGAATGGAAAGTGGGTTAGGATTCCCCTCTCTAGATAAATAGATCCCTTGTTCAACTAACCAATGGGTAGGTAGGTAGAAGTTTCCAAGAATAAATAAGAAGTTTTAAAACATTGACAGGTTCAATGATTTATTTTCCTGCCACAATTTTATGAAGATAGTTTTATAAGTCAATTTCAGTGTTATTCATTAAGTTTTCAGGCTTTGAGATTTCAAATTCTTCTGGACTTTGGAAAGATTTTTAGTGGCCTAACAAGAAGTGGGAAGAGAGAGTAAATGACCTTGTGACACTTTTGGGAGCTGGACTTAGTAGACTAAGCTCTAAAAGGTGTGAAGAGGTGAACAATACTCCTAAATGCTATTCTTTTTGAGTGTTTACTACATATAATAACAAATTGAATAAAATCACATGAAATATTAATAATTCCTTTCTTTTTATCTGGCAATAAAATATTTATGTTTTCATATTTTTCCAAGTGTAACTGAAATTGTTTTTCCTCTTCCTGCCATTAAGTGAGAGAACCCAGAAATGCATTTAGTGGGGTGGTTAACAAACAATTTTCATTAAGTGCTGCATTCTGAAAAGTTTTCAAGACCACATCCCTAACATTGGAATAGTTATTTATAATATATAAATAATGTACAGTTGGGTCAATAAGAAACAGAGATGACAAACATTTTGAAACAAATTTTATCTTATTTTACTTATTAATGATGCATTGTTAATGATAATGCATGTCAATTTCTAAATAAACAACTTTTTGTCAGTGTCTTCTTGTCCAATTTTATTATCTCAGTGACTTAGTGAGGCCGGCAAGGAGCTCATGAAGGAATGGGGGGCAGTGCCAGATATGCCATTTATTTTCTTGATTTGTGATTTTTTTTTTAGTACTGAATTCAATTCAATTTGTTTGCCAGAATCCTTTCAAGCCTCTTGTTTATTTTATGAGTTCTTTTCGAAGATGAAATAATGTAATTTATAAATCATCACATTATGTGGTGGACAAACAAGGGAGGGAGCTGTGTCCACCTTTCCATGCTGTGGGCTCCCCATTCTGTCCCAGGAAATACAGCTAGTATCTCCTACATGCAGATTGACCAGCAGGTTCAGACTTGAAATTTTCAAGAACATGAGTGTTCATCTATATTTTAAATATTAGTAAAGCTAAGTTTCTTTTTTAGATTGTGTATAGGAGAGCACTTCAAAAACTTCGTGAAAAATGAAGTTAAAAAGTAAGTTACTTTGGTGCAAAAACATCTAAAATTATGCATATATATAAACCTTATATATATATATACACTATATATAAAGAATTGTATATATACGATTTTTTAATTTAATTATTACATAAAAATATAATTAACCAGTCCCAAAAAGATAAATACCATATGTTCTTCCTGATCTGTGGTAACTAATAGAGTACCTAAAAGGTCTTCTATAGAAGTGAAATTGACTTTGAGATGCAATGAACTTGAGGAACAGTTTTTTTTTTTTCATATGTTTTGCACTTTTAATTTAGTGTAGGGTTAATCTTATGTGTATAAAATTAATTGAAAATAGATCTTTTGTAAAAAACATAAAAATGGGAATAGGAGAGGGAGGAGGAAGAAGGGTGGGAGTATGGATGGAAGGAGAGTAGGGTAGAAAGAGTAACTGTGCTCCTAAATTTGTATATGTGGAATGCATGAAGTTTACATACCTTAAAAATAGTGCCGCGGCTCAATAGGCTAATCCTCCGCCTGCGGCGCCAGCACACCGGGTTCTAGTCCCGGATTCTGTCCCGGTTGCTCCTCTTCCTGTCCAGCTCTCTTTTGTGGCCCGGGAGTGCAGTGGAGGATGGTCCAGGTCCTTGGGCCCTGCACCTGCATGGGAGACCTGGAGGAAGCACCTGGCTCCTGGCTTCGGATCAGCGCAGTGCGCCAGCTGCAGTGGCCACTGGAGGGGTGGGGGTGAACCAACGGAAAAGGAAGACCTTTCTCTCTGTCTCTCTCTCTCACTGTCCACTCTGCCTGTCAAAAAAAAAAAAAATAATAATGTATTTGGGTAAATAAGGATTTTAAATTAAAAAAGAAACTATTTAATAAATCTTATTGTGGAGAAAAAAGATAAAATTGTATATATATATGTACACATACACACACACAATTAGAGACCAGATTCTATTTATCATTGGAGATGAGAGGGTTTGATATGCTACAATTCCACAGAAGAGTTATATTATTTAGAAAGAGAAATAAATCAAACATTCCGAGTGATCCAAATATGTCTGTTTTTGGGAAGAGTCATAAAACATAACTAAGGGATGAAGAATATATAGAAGGGAAATGATTTACATAATTAAGTCAGATTTATTGAGTTAAATCTACCTTATGGCTATTCTGATAGGATTGTATGGAAAATGGTGGTTATTAGGCTTCCCTAGGATTTTGGTCCTAGAGAATATACCCTCAGTAGTTGCATAGATGCTTATACCTAGAAACCACACTCTGGTTGGATATTTATAAAATAATTGAATCAGTTGATTTTGTAATTTTAATGATGTTTTCCTCAATCCACAATTCCTGTATAAAGTAATCTAATCTGGCTTTGTCATATCCCGAGCCACAGTTTTATTTTTACCTTATTCATTTGTTTGTCTAGCTCTGGCTTGAGTCTTGATCAAATAACAAAAATGACAACAAAACAAAATTAAAAAAAAAAGCAGGCACTTGACATTTATTAATAGATAATTCATATTTGATAAACATTCCAGAAGAGATGCTGTATCTGAAGAATGCTGTTTAATAAATAAATAAAACAAACCAAACAAGATCAACAACTACAATTGTGTTAGGACTATGTAGTAAAGCAAAGAAACTCAACTTGGAGTCGTTTGTTTAAAAATATTCATTTATTTTATTTGAAGGGAGGAGTTACAGAGAGGGAGGGACAGAGGGAGGAAAAGAAGGAAGGAGAAAGAGACAGAGAGAGATCTTCATAAATTTACTGGTTCACTTCCCAAATGGCTGCACTCATCTAGGGACACTGCAGGAAGGTTTTCCAGCCTCTGTGCTGTTATCTGCGTTTCTGACACCCTGTTTTACCACCCTTTCATCAGGAAACGTAAAACATCTCCCTATTGAAGTAAGATATTTAGGATATATTTATGAATATTGAGCAAATAATATCATCTTAATATTTTAAATTCCTTTCCAAAGAAGGGAAGTTTGTTGGCTATGTATATAATGTCACATCTTCCATCAGATTTTACAGCTTTTTGTTACTCTACAACTTTCAAAATTTCATGTTTGCTTTCTAATAAGTATAGCACATATTTTTAAAAGACAAATTTACTTCACAATGGCCTAACACCCAACTGGTCACATTCAAAATCCACCAGTTATATATGACTCTAAAAGAAACCAAGTCCTTCATAGTACATTTCAAATTAAATGGTAGAACAATTTCAACAAATATGAAGCAGCATGTTTTAGCTAGAAAATAAAAATACTTTCACTCTGTAAGGATGTGGTTACCCTGGGATATACAAATATCCCATCTTAGACAATAACTTACTCATAAAGAAAACTTAGAGGGAGATCTTTTTTCCATGGGAAAAATATGCAGATTTAGATTACCTCAACCAAAGGAAGTTTCTCCAAGTTAGCCAAACTTAAAGCATTCAGATCACAAGATTGTTAACTGTTCCTTCTATGAGATTTCTTTTGCATATGCACTTGGATTCAAACAATTTTAATGAGCTGAATGAATCAGGAGTGGTTTCTCAGTGTGATGAAATCTTTTTTTTTTTTTTAAGATAAATTTTATTTATTTGAAAGACAGAGTTACAGAGAGAGAGGTCTTCCATCCGCTGGTTCACTTCCCAGATGGCTGCAATGGCTGGAGCTGTGCCGATCCGAATCTAGGAGCCAGGAGCTTCTTCCAGGTCTCCCACATGGGTGCAGGGACCCAAGCACTTGGGCCATCTTCCACTGCTATCCCAGGCCATAGCAGAGAGCTGGATCAGAAGAGGAGCAACCGGGACTAGAACCAGCACCCACATAGGGTGCCGGCACTTCAGGCCAGGGCTTTAACCTGCTGCACCATAGAGCCAGCCCCTGCTCATTTCTTAACTGGATTGTTTGTTTTGCTGTTGTTAAATTTCTTGAGCTCTTTGTAGATCCTGGATATTAATCATTTATCAGTTACATAGTTTGCAGATATTTGCCTCTTCACTTTCCTGAGGGTTTCCTTTGCTGTAGAAGCTTCTTAGCCTGATGTAATCCCATTTGTCTATTTTTGCTTTTATTGCCTGTGCTTCCAGGGTCCGATCCAAGAAGTCTTTGCTTATGTCAATATCTTTCAGTGTTCTCTCAGTGTCTTCCTCTAGCAATTTGATGGTATCAGGTCCTAGATTTCCATCTTGATCCATTGTGTGTTTATTTTTGTATAATGTGTGAGGTAGGAGTCTTGTTTCATACTTATGCACGTGGAGATCCAATTTTCTCAACACCATTTGTTGCAGAGACTTTCTTTTCCCCAGCAAGTGATTTTAGCTCATTTGTCAAAGGTTAGTTGGCTATAGATGTGTGGATTAATTTCTAGGGTTTCTAGTCTGTCTCATTGTCTATTTTAGTTCCAGTACCAAGCTGTTTTGATTATAATTTCCCTGTAACATATCTTGAAATCTGATATTGGGATGCCTCCAGCTTTGTTTTTCTTGTTTAAGATTGCTTTAGCTATTCAGAGTCTCTTGTGTTTCCATATGAATTTTAACATCATTCTTTCTAGATCTGAGAAAAATGTCTTTGATATTTTGATTTGGATCTCATTGAATATGTAAATTGCTTTGGGTAGTCAACAAACTTTGGATAGTCAACATTTTGATGATATTAATTCTTCTATTCCATGAACATGGAAGATTTTTCTATTTTTTGTGTCATTTTCAATTTTTTACTTAATTTTTTTAAAGATATATTTATTCATTTGAAAGTCAGAGTTACACAAAGAGGAGAGGCAGAGAGAGAGAGAGAGGTCTTCCATCCGATGGTTCACTCCCCATTTGTCCACAATGGCCAGAGCTGCGCCACTACGAAGCCAGGAGCCGGGAACTTCTGGGTCTCCCATATGGGTGCAGGAACCCAAGGACTTGGGCCATCTTCTATTGCTTTTCCAGGCCATAGCAGAGAGCTGGATTGGAAGTGGAGCACCTGGGTCTCGAACTGACACCCATATGGGTTGCTGGCGCTTCAGGCCAGGGCGTTAACCTGCTGAATCACAGTGCTGGCCCCTCCTTAATGTTTTGTAAATTTCTTTGTAGAGATCTTTCAAATCCTTGGTTAAATTTATTCCAAGGTATTTAAATTTGTTGTAGCTATTGAGAATGGTAGTGATCTTACAAGTTCTTTCTCGGGCATGGCATAGTTTGTGTATGCAAATGCTATTGATTTTTGTGTGTTGATTTTATATCCTGCAGCTTTTCCAAACTGTCTTATGAGTTCCAGCAGTCTCTTAGAGGAGTCTTTTGGTTCCCCTATATATAGGATCATGTAACCTGCAAACAGGAATAATTTGACTTCCTCTTTTCTGATTTTTATCCCATTGATCCCCCCCCCCCTTTTTTTTTTTTTGGCAGGCAGAGTGGATAGTGAGAGAGAGAGAGATACAGAGAGAAAGGTCTTCCTTTTTGCCGTTGGTTCACCCTCCAATGGCCGCCGTGGCCAGGAGCCAGGTGCTTCTCCTGGTCTCCCATGTGGGTGCAGGGCCCAAGGACTTGGGCCATCCTCCACTACCTTCCCGGGCCACAGCAGAGAGCTGGTCTGGAAGAGGGGCAACCGGGACAGAATCCGGCACCCCAACCGGGACTAGAACCCAGTGTGCCGGCGCCACAGGCAGAGAATTAGTCTATTGAGCTGTGGTGCTGGCCTGATTTCCTTTTTCTTTGACTAATAGCCCTGGCTAAAATTCCAGAACTATATTGAATAGCAATGGTGAGAGTGGGCATCCTCCTCTGGTTCTGGATCTTAGTTGAAATGCTTCTTCGTGGAAATGCTTCCCTGTATAATAATTGGGTCAATGTTCATAATTTTATTCTCATTAAAATATAGGTTCTCACTGGAAAGGAATCCCTGCTTTGTTACTGCTGTATCTTCAGAACACATCTGTACCTGGTGTATAGTAGGTGCTCAGTAAATGTAAATTGAATGATTGAATAAACTACATGTAAGAATTAGTTTTTTATAGCAGGATCCTTGTGGTAAATAATTGTGATAAGATACCATATAGGTGACATCCCTAAAGATCATTCACAAAATGTTCTAGATTGAAGATAAAACACATATCATCTAATTTACCAATGCTAAGTGATTAATAGTGACTCTTGTGGACACTGTTCTATGGCCTATGCAACCTCAATTTGAAAGTGTGCCACAAACGATGATGACCCATATGACAAATAGTTTTCTACCTTCCTGGGTATATGCTATATGGATTTTGTCATTCTCAGAATAGTTCACATCTGGTTGAATAAATATTACTCATTTTGGATATATATTGATCCAAAAATTTATACAGTAATTAAATTGTTTTCTCCTTCCTTATAAGATTAAACCTGTAATCTACTGGAGTGCATTGTGCAAGGGGGCATAGATTCTGTTCTGTACTACCAGTTCCAGGAAAGCATTAGCATAAAACTCAACCGTATCACAGATCCAGGCCCCGAATTTCATTTCAGCATAGTTCTAAGGTTCCAGGGTAGTTGCACAAGTCTGTTGAAATAAGCTTCTTTACAATGCACTTTCTCTATTTTCTTTATATTTTCCAGGATAAACAAAACTGATCTATCAGTTATCAAAAAAGCAAGATGTCAGAGGGGGGGAAAAGTTTTTCCATACTTTGCATTCCTGTAACAAAAGCAAATGATTAGAGAATTTGTTGTCTGCTTCAGGAGAAGTTTATATTTTTAGTATTGCATAGAACATTCTATCTAAGCAAATTGGAAATACTGCTAGAGTCAACAAGAAGGTTGGCAATTTTGCTTAATTAAAATTGAACCAATAAGCTATTGGCACTTTGGGAACAGCAGCCTGAGAATCCTAAATCCTTTAAAAGAGTGGCTTCTCTTTCAGTGGTACCCAGTGAATCTAACAGGCTTTCTTAGCATTTCCAGGTGAATTGTGGGATGTGCTGTTGTTAAGTTCTCAGGTCATGTTTGCGAGTAGGCAACAGATACATCCCATGTATTCCACAGCAGGACTCCTTCTGCCAACACATCTTAGATTTGACCTGCTAAGTGATTCAGAATATTTATTTAGTCACAGGGTTGAGTCTCCTTTGAATTAAAAAAACTACCACTTAGGCAAAATATAGCAGATCACAGAGTGGTTTATAACCATCTTAACTGTAAATTCAAACCAATATTTTTTTTTATCAGAATTAGATCAGTCCTGCCAGCTCAACTTTCCCTTAGCAAATGTTATTTCTGTGACACTCTAAGTGTTTTGATTTCCACTGAAATTGACTCAGACTACATAAAGCTACAGTACATCTGTACACTTTTGATATGAAGAGTTTTTTCCCTTTTAAAATTTGTGTTTTAATCATACCATGTATAAATATGGCTTGAGTAGCCAGAAAGTTCACCTTCCCTACCTCACCCACAAGAACAAAATGGCCCTTGGAAAGTGGAACAGCCCCAACTGGTGAAGAGATTAACCTGGAAGCAAAGGCAACTTGATCTACTGCTATTTCACTGGCTATTATTCGCAACAGCTCGTAAAGTTTATCTCACAAAAAAAATGGGCTCCCCAGATGCCAGACAATCAGTTACGTTGACCACAAAGCTCAGGCTTTTTAGTCTCCTGGTAAGGCAACTCTAGACACTGGGGCTTGTGTTGGATAAGCAATTACTCCTTATGAGTCAACATGAATTTAGGTGCTGTTTTATTGACATTAGAAGGTTGATTCTCCTTCTGCTCTGGCTCTTAGGGATGAAAGCAGTCTTCAACTCACTTTCCCAGTCATTGCAAATTGGCTATTGTGTTTCAGAGTTGTTTGAGGGAGCTTGTTGGAAATGCAGATTTTGCATTCTCACCACACCCCAGTGTTGCCGGACAGGTCTCTAACTGCTGCCCTCAGCACAGTTGTCTTAGTTCCTAATGGTAAAAATCCCAAACAGGAAGAGCAAGCTGCAACATTAGCTGGTATAGATACTGGTTCTGATTTAATCCTTGGTGCTGCCAGCAGATTTGTTAGAATATTGAAATACTCCCAACTTAATTACTAAAGAGCTGCTTCCCTAGGTCTTCTGAGTGTCCTTTTTCCAAACCAACCCCTCCTCTCAGGGCTCCTTCCTGCCTACATCCCAACAAGTTGAGTTAATACCAAGAAGTTCCTTTTTATCTGTTTGCTTTTTTGACTGAGTACCCTCCCCAGAGATTGTATTCTCATGGCTATCATGATCTGATCTTTGGTGGTTAATCATCAACTCCATCTTCTCATCATGTCTTCTGAGAAGACCAAATGTCCAACTACCTGGTGGCATTTCACTGGTGACTGAATAGCTAATTAAAGCACCACCATGCCAAAGAACAAATTCATCATCTTTCTGCATAAATTCAGTCCTCTTCTACTCTATGCTGATTTCTGATTCTTATTTATGCTGTCACCATTTACCCAGTCAACCAGCGTAAAATTGTCATTCTTGACTCCTTACTCTCTCCATTCAGCCACTCGGTTAGTTGGATTTTACTCTAACACTGATCTTGCATTCGTCTTTTTCTTCCCCTTTTCACCGCCACCACTCCTCTGTACGCTCATCACTTCACTTGTAGATATTTTGGTAATTTCCTTCAAATCATCCTTCAGCTTTTACCAATCTTTTTTCTTCATGCCACCTCCAGATGTACCTTCCCAAAATATCATTTTCATTACTCTAAGTTGCTATCAGTTACCTCAGTTGATTTTCAACTGTGTTTCTGGGATAGACCTTACTTGATCATAGTGACTCAAATTTTTATAATTACATATAATGTGTTATTTTTCCTTTAACATGTTTTTCTTTATCTTTGATTTTAAGCTGTGTGATTATGATGACATTATGATGGGGATATGATGGTATTGAAGATTATGTATCAAAGCATAGTTTTCTTTGAGCTTATAATTTGGGGTTTTCAATGTTTTTAATCTGTCAATTTATGTTTCACCAAATTTAGGGAGTTTTCAGCCATTATTTCTTATGAAAGTTTTTTCTTCTCCCAACTCTTTTTTTTTTTTTCGTTTTTTATGGGACTACATTCCTTTTTTATAGGACTGATCAGTAGATATTGCCAAACAGATCTCTGAGGGTCTGTTTACATTTATTTACCTGCATACATTTGCATCTTCAAGTTTTAACTTATTTTCATATTTTTCCTGATTTTGTTTATTTCCCTTATTATCTTTAAGAAGTTGTAAGTTGCGTTGTACTGTTTTAACTGTAATGGACAAAAAGACTGAATTGTGGTAAGTTTATGCTGCCACAGCAGAACCATACCTCCATTATCCAGCATTATGACTATAAATACAGTCCTATACCTGATTATATGCAAATAAGCAGACCATTTCAACTGCTTCCCTTCTGCACTTTATATTTATATCCAAACATGTGCCTGACTTAAATAACTTCAATGTAAAATGATCACTTTAATATAGAATTATTTAATACTAGGCCTCTTGTCTGCTCTCAATCCCTAAAACCTGCTTCTTCATCCTTTGCATTTCTTTGGAGTCATCTTCATTGGTTTTATTTGCCATGCTGCATCTGAATTGGATCACAAAACCTGTTGTCTCTACTTCCAAAATATTTTAATATCACTGTTACCCTCCCCTCACTACCACCTTTGACCAAGCCATTACCATATTTCACCTGGATTATGGCAATTGTTGGTCTGATCGCCTGCTTATAAATGTCTGTCAAATTAATGGTCTACCAATCTTAGATGCCTAAGATATTTGCACAATGTTTAATCACTAGAATTTGCCTTATAATGTTGACAAGTAAATGACTAAAAAGGTGAACACCATTTTCAGATAGTTTGGTTATAAATCAGGGAATTAAAATAAAAAAATCTTACTAAAATGGGTGGGACTCCTTTAGGGCTCACCTTAAGTGATATTCTTGAATGAAAAAATTCTTTAGTAAAGATTTCTTCATGAGAATCGTGTATTGTATTTGTTTTACATAAAACTGGGTCACACCCACAAACTGGGAGTATATGAGTAGGAAGAGCATATCATCAGAGTCTCATGATCCAGTTTTCAACTTTGTGTGTGTGGTGTTTGAGCGGCTATGGGCTATTCATTTGATTGACTAGTGGACTTATTGGTTACTTTTAAAGCATATCCATGAATAATATCAATCAGAAATTATAGGAATTGGAATGGAGTGGGCAGCAGTTAAGAGGCCACCCAGGACACTCATACCTTGGGTTCAAGTTCTGGCTCCATTCCTGATTCCAGCTTCCTATTAACATATACCTTGTGGGGAACAGGTAATTGATTCAAGTAGTTGGTTCCCTGCCAATCATGTGGGAGATCCAGATTTAGTGGCTTTGGTTTGGCCCTGCCCGGCTATTACAGACATTTGAGGAGTGAACTAGTAGATGGGAAATCTCTGTTTCTCCTGCTTGTTGGCTGCCATCTCTGTCCTTTAGAACAAACAGACAAACAAACAAACTTTTAAAAATAATCACTTATAGAATTTTTAGAACTTCTACATGCTCGTTTTTCTGCTCTCTCCCTTTCCACCCGAACAAGCATTCTGGCATGTCTCCACAAATGTGGCTCCTGATCTCCAAAGGACAGCAGAGTTTGTAAAATGTCACTCAAACAATTTTTGTAGCTGCCAAAACCTCATTGCCTTGTCCTAACTCCAGTAGGACTGTTGATGGTTCAACTGCTTACACATTGATTTTTATATTTCATAGAAATATATTGCATATATTACATATCATTTTAACATTAACTGTAGAACTCACAGAAAAAAAAAACACTTATGATCTTATTTATGTGCAGAGAGACTGAAAATATTAGAAAATTTTATGCCCTAATGTACATGATAATGACATTCTTATTCCTTCTTTAGGAAGAAAATATTGCTTCATTTTTATTTTATTTCTTGAACTCCATAAGGGAATACTAGTTTGCCATATTTGGAATCTTTACCTTAATTCATATATTAATTCAGTCATTCACAGATATGTTAATTAACAGTACCTTTTGTAAGTTCTAAAACAAAGACCACTGAAATCAGAAATGAAGATAAAAACTAATGAGTCACCCGTATCTCTAGTTATGTAGTCTTTCCTAAGGTTACATTATTCAAGATCACTGCCTCAAATATTTTACAAAATTTTCTGGCATTTTTGTTTTTAGGTTTTTGGGGTTTTTTGGAGGGGAGGGTGAGAATTGAAGGAGTGAGTTGAGGTAAGTAAAAAAAAAATCATTTGATTTTAATTTTGAGGGATACAAGAAAAAACATTTCAAAAACTAATCTAATTTTCTGCCTAAAAACAAGGATTATATGATTTTATTTTCAGCAAATACAAATTATGTTCAGTTTAAGAGGAGAAAGGACTGAAGGTCCCAAGAGAATAAAGAAATCCAAGCTAAGAGTATCAGAAACTGGGACTACTGGAGAAAATGTATTTTTTTAAAAAAGATTTAGTTATTTATTTGAAAATCAGAATTACACAGAGAGAGAAGAGGCAGAGAGGCAGAGAGAGAGAGAGTTCTTCCATCTGATGGTTCACTCCCCAATTGGCCACATCGGCCAGAGCTGGGCTCAACTGAAAGCAGGAGCCAGGAGCTTCTTTTGGGTCATCCCGTGTTGGTGCAGGAGCCCAAGGACTTGGGCCATCTTCTACTGCTTTTCCTGGCCATTGCAGAGAGTTGGATGGGAAGTGGAGCAACTGGGTCTCGAACCAGTGCCCATATGGGATGCTGGCGCCTCAGGCCAGAGGTGTTTAACACGCTGCGCCACTGAGCCAGCCCCAGAAAATATATTCTAAAGATCCGAAGGGGGCTTCGAGATTCAGAGGAAATGAAAAGGGGCAAGAACCTGAAGGTGAAGAGGGAAGGAGTAAGTGACGCCACCTCTAGCCAGTTCTGCCTCTTATCTTCACAACACCTCCTCTACAGCCACTCTATAATTCCTCATCCTCCTCGATGCAGCCACAACTTTCCACTAATCTCCTATACTAATTTATTCTAAGGAAACAAACTCAGTTCACTTCTTTAGGCTGCCCATCTGCATTTCAGCCAGCAATTTTAGGATCCAAATGAAGCACAATGTTTCCCCTCTACAGGCTTGATCATCTCAGCTACTGGGTTATTTTCAGTCTTGTATTTCACAATCCAGCGGAGTGTACTGTCACTAAATCAACATCAGCTTCCTTGAAGTCTATGAGGGAATTTGATTGGGAACTATAACTCTTCCACTGCTGGGAAGAGTTGTATGTAATAAAGCTTCTTTTAAAATCTATTATATCCTCACTTTGTTCTTATAGAACATTTCTCATTTCCTTACTACTTAGCTCTTCTAGGATGATAATTTCCTGATAAAACCCATGTAAGAAGTTCAAAGTGCTAAGTTTAAAATATCTGTGTTCACAAGAGCTTCATATAGTTATTTAAATGTACTTGAATTTGAATTTTCACATATGAAAATAAGCTCCATCCAGTAAGCATGTATAAGAATTCAAGAACAGGGGAAAGCAGTATAGAACACCATGACTATGAGGCTGACTCCCATTTTAACTGAAACAAGTGAATTGTGGAATTTGGGGTTGAGATTAAAGATGAACCATCATTTTAAAGTTTCTTCTGATTGTTGAACTGTGGATTCCCCCCATTATAAACTTGCAAATCACTTTGAAACTTTATGAAGGTATAAGCCATGTCATAGTAATAGAATACAATTCAGATAGATACTCAAAGAGTAAACGTGGTGACTGAAAGCAATCTTGTCTAATACTCTGGCTTTAGTTAAGGCTCAGTACATAAAAATTAATGTGCTATGCAGCTCCATTTATATGGAAGTAAAGTATAGGTTGTAATATATTTTGTACATGCCCTATGTTTATGTTTATCAGATTTAAATTAGAAGTAACTTTGAATTTAAATTGTTATATATCTACGTATAAAGCTCTATAGCTTTTGAGCTTGCATTTCAAAACACATATTTCCCTGCATCTTTATATTAGAGATACTATACAAAATTCCATTTGGATATTTAGAAAAAATAGCATATATTAGGAGCACTGTGTCATTTTTATATTACTAAGTTTCAATATTTTGTAAAAATGTTTTGTTAAAATGTTTGTTTAGCAATAGTAATGGAGATGGAGCTGTATAAATGAAATCAGTTATCTTTTAGAGACAGAATTATAAAATGTAAGATATATATTAAGCAGGGCTGTTGGAGAGTGGTTTTAAACAATTACTCCCAAGATTCTGGTTTCAGCATTTAAACAGATGATGGTGGCGCTTATTTAGGTGATAAGAACTAAGGCAGAATAGCTCAATACTTGGTAACACGGAAAATGACTTAGAAGCCAAAGTAAATGTGAAGAAGTTATCAAGCTATCAACCACTTATCATGTACTACTGTGTGTCTTATATACATCATCTTTTTTTTTAAAAAAAAAGATTTACTTATTTCTTTATTTGAAAGGTAGGATTACCAAGAGACAGAGGTAGAGAGAGAGAGAGAAGGAAAGAGGGAGGGATGGATGGAAGGAGGGAGGGAGGGTAGGAGGGAAGCAGGGAGGGAGAGAGAGAGAGAGAGAGAGAGAGAGTCTTTCATTCACTAGTTCACTCCCCAAATGGATGCAAAGAACAGGGGTGGGCCAGGCTGAAGACAGGAACCCAGAACTCCATCCTACTCTCCCACATGGATGTCAGGGCCCAGGTACTTGGGTCACCTTCTGCTACTTATCCAGGCACATTAGCAGGGAGCTGGATTGGATCGTATGGGACAGCATCTCAGGTCATGGGTTAACCCACTGCATCATGATGCAGGCCCCCAAAGAAGAATTTTTAGTGACTCAGGCCAGAGATATCATGAATAAACTATTTCAGTGCCTAAAGAAAACTTGATGGGAGAGTGTTGTGGCACTGTGGGTAAAGCTGCCACTTGGGATGCTGGGATGCCTGGTTCATGTGCTGGTTATTCTCCTTCCACTCCAGCTTCCTGGTCATGCACACCTTAGAGGTAACAGATAATGGCTCAAATACTTGGGTCCCTGTCACTCATGTGGAAGACCCAGATGGAGTTCTAGGTTCCTGATTTTGGTTTGGCCCACCCTTGGTTGTTATGAGCATTTGGGTTGTGAACCATCAGTGCCTGTGTCTCTCTGTTGCTCTTCCTTTCAAATAAATAAAAATAAATAAATGAATTTAAAAATTGTTGATTGATACTAGTTACAGATCCCATTATAATTACTGAAAAATAGAACATAAAGTAAAAGAATGTTCTGTTATAATTGATTAGATCAAACATTGTAGTTCTGTTTTGAGAATTGTTTTAATAATGTATGTCACTTGGCCGGCGCCGCGGCTCAATAGGCTAATCCTCCACCTTGCGGCGCCGGCACACCGGGTTCTAGTCCCGGTCGGGGCACCGATCCTGTCCCGGTTGCCCCTCTTCCAGGCCAGCTCTCTGCTGTGGCCAGGGAGTGCAGTGGAGGATGGCCCAAGTGCTTGGGCCCTGCACCCCATGGGAGACCAGGAGAAGCACCTGGCTCCTGCCATCGGAACAGCGCGTTGCGCCGGCCGCAGCGCGCCTACCGCGGCGGCCATTGGAGGGTGAACCAACAGCAAAAAGGAAGACCTTTCTCTCTGTCTCTCTCTACTGTCTACTCTGCCTGTCAAAAATTAAAAAAAAAAAATAAAAAATAAAAAAAAATAATGTATGTCACTTAATACTTTAAGTATTTTGAGCGCAATCTGAAGAATGCTTCAGAAAATAATCATTCCAGAAATCACTGGACTAGAGTCATGAAAGCAGATTGACAAATCTCTGGCCAGCAGATCTGATATTCAGCTCTTTGCTAAAACTAATACACAAATTTGCTGAAACTAATAAAGCAATGTTGAACATTGGGAAATAACTTGATCTGGTGAAATCACAGTCCTGAATTCACCCCTTCATCTATTAATTGTTGGCTGTGAGATTTTGGACAATTTCATACCCTTTTCCAGTCTCTAATAAATGATTTCTAAGATAGCGATAAATATCTTGCCATACCGTGAGAGGTAGAGAGAGATACAGTGAATACAATATAATTACTATTAATAGTTATTATGGGGGTGGTGTTGATGACAGTTACAAAAATAATAGCAACAATTATTCTTGTACCTCTGGAGAAATATCTTTAGAAGGTTGTGCTCGAGTCAACGATTTTTTCACTTACAATTTGTTTTGACCACTAGATCAATAAAATGGTAATAACAGCACATATCTCACAGAACTACTTTATGTATATCTACTTATATACCCATTGTGAGTCTTTTTTTAATTATTAAAGATACATATATGGAATATATTGTCTTTATTTAAAATAATGTTGTAACGTAAATAGGTGATACTTATTGTCACCTTTTTATATATTAAAAAGAGTTTCATTAAACATCAAGGTTTAGAAAGCTTGTATAATAGCAGAAGGTTGCCTGCACATTCAGGTCGCTAGTTTACTTTTTTTTCCTTAAAGATTTATTTATTTATTTATTTGAAAGGCAGAGTTACAGAGAGGGAGAGGGAGAGGCAGAGAGAAAGAGAGAGATATTCCATCTGCAGGTTCATTCCCCAATGACTGCAATGGCCAGCGCTGGGACAGTCCAAATCCTGGAGTCTGGAACTCCATCTGGATGTCCCACATGGAAGATAGGTATTTGAGTCACCATCTGCTGTTTTCTCAGGTGCATTTTCAGGAAGCTGGATGAGAGGTGGAGCAGCCAGGGCTTGGGCAGTCTGATATCAGCTGTTGGTGTCGAAAGTAGTAGCTTACCTGCGGCACTACAATATTGACCTCTCTAGTATATATGTATTTTTAAGATTTATTTACTTGTTTTAAAGGCAGAGATACAGACAGAAAAGGAGAGAGAGAGAGAAGGGGGGGAGAGAGAGAGAGAGAGAGAGAGAGAGAGAGAGAGAGAAATATGAATCTTCCATCTACTGTTTTATTGCCCAAAATGCTGCAGCAGCCAGGGCCGAGCCAGGCTGAGGTCAGGAGCTAGCCAAGAGCTTCTTCTGGATCTCCCATGTAGGTACAGGGGCCTAAGTACTTGGGCCATCTTTTGCTGCTTTCCCAGGCACATTACCAGGAAGCTGGATCAGAAAGGAAGCAGCTAGGACTCCAACCGGTGCCTATATGGGATGCCAGCACTGCAGGTGGAGGCTTAATCTTCTAGACCACAGCGTCAGCCCCTATCTAGAGTACATTTTACTAGAATGCACCTGCTTAAAGTTGTATTTTACATCTACTTTGAATCTTCCATCATATTGCATTCATTTGTTTATCCAATCATCCACTAATTTAATTCTTCTGTTGATTTATTATGTTTTCTTAGCCAACAAATATGTGCTAAAGTCATTTAATATACCCAACCCATTGAGAGCAATGGACTAGCAATCAGAAGACCTGGGGAGAAGCTTGATTCCACTATTAACTGTTCATCTGATCTGAGTCTTTTCCTTTTGGGATGTTTAAGAAACATCTTAAACCAGTTTTAGCTTAAGTACCACCTCCTCCTGATGAAACCTCCCAAACACATCCTATATAAACAGTCCTCAGCTTCCGTGGTTCATTGCTTCTAACTCCAGTCTCTCTTACTGCCACTTCTATACTGCCTTGCAGAAATAGTGGTTGCCTCAAGTGAGTTGGATTTTCACAATGAAAGATGAGGGAAGTAAGGGTGGGAATAGGCAAGATGAAGTAAAGGTAATCCAGGAAAGAGAATAATATAAGTAATTATGTGGAATTGGAAACCTGTACATTGAGACATAATTTTTATTGAAGTAGAAGCCCTACTCAAACTGACAGAATTTCTTTTGTACTATTTTGTATTTGTTAACTTCTTGTGATTCCAAAAAGGCAGAGACTCAGTCATGGTTTCTCTAGTAACATGAAGTTAATTTTAAGAATATAGGTGGTGTGGTAGGTACAATAATCCCCCACCTGCACCAAGGATGTCTACTTCCTAAACACCACAAATGTGATGTCACATGACAAAAGAGAGCTAAGTCTGCTCCCTTTACTATGGGGAATTAAAAGAAGTCAAGCTTGCCAATCAGTTAACCTTGAACTGGGGGGATTCTTCTGGACTGTCTGCATGTGTCACTGTAACCCACAGTGTGTCTTTTAATTTATGTTCTTCTCTACCAATAGCTCTTATGTCTTATGACAGTCACCAAATGGGAGAATCTTATTGATTTAATTCATCAGTTTTGATCATAGAATGCAGAGCTTCGGTGCCAGGCCTCCTCAGCAGATGCTGGCCAGACTGTTCTTGGATCAGGCACCAAGCACTCATCTTGCAATTATCTTGGCAGATGGAGAAGTGTTATGATTTACAAAACATGGCCACTGAGGAAGCTTACCCAACATTGTGTGTGTGTGTGTGTGTGTTTGACAGAGCAATGGACTCTTTTTCTATTACAGTGCTTTAAAGTATGGATTCTGGAAAGAAACACCATGGATTCAAATTTTGGCTCAGCTACCTACTAGCTGAGAGGCTTAAGGCAAGTTGCTTAACTACTCTAATTCTGTATTTCCTCATTTATAGAATGGAGATGGATTTGCTATCTACGTTGTAATTGTTGTGAGGATTAAAAGAAATAATCCAATTAAAATGCTGGGCATATCATAAGCCCTCAATAAATGCCAGCTGCTATTATTATTATTTTTATAGCATCACAGTTCTTGTGAGGATTAAATGAAAGAATTTATATTCTTCACTGCTACATATAGAAAACCCTTGCCTGTCTCCTGAGTTAAATGTATAGTTCTTAGAGATAGGATACTGCTATATTGCTTTGGAATAACTAAAAAAAAAATCAGTTTCTTTGTGATATAGATAATACCCAATTTACCCCCTCATTCTGTCAGTGCTCACTGAACATTATGGGCCAGAATCTGTTGCTAGACAAAGGAGCACAAAGATTAACAGGATATTTAATCTGGCCTCAAGGGTCACTTCAGTGTTCTGGGTAATAGAATGAAAAAGAGAAGAAGGGCTTGTGGAGACATAGGGAGGATAGGTTCCCTATTGATGACCATTTGAATTTTGTTAAAGAAGAAAGGGAAGCCACAAAGAAGGACTGGCCTTAAAGTTCATTGAATCTATCTCTCTCCTTTTATGGTTGATGAAACTTAGTCTAGGTAAATGTGATTTTTACCATGAGGAACACTCTGAGCCCTTTTACCACAGTGAGTCCAGTAGTGTTTTGAGCCTTTGAAATTAGGTTGGAAACAGATGATTTACCCTGTGAGAGTCTGTTAGAGCCCAGTGCATAATAGATTGTTAAATTCCTAATTATCAGAGGGTGTACTTGGAATGGGTCATCTGACAATTGGCTGGCATCTTGAGCACCATTGCAGCATCCAATACTTCATTGTGATTTCTGTTAGAAGAAGATGCTACAAATGATAAACAATACCCAAGTTTGACTAAAGAAATCCATACATAATTGTTGTGGCTTTTCTCACTCTGGTACAGTGTCTTATAGTTCAGTCTTTATTCTAACTCCCAAAGTTCACTCTTTATTCTAACTCCCAACTATCCATTTACCATGCTCCCAAACAGTCCTTGGTAATTTAATAGTCTTAGTTGGTAGCTAAGTCTTCATTCATTCTTGCAAAATGTAGTTTTCAAAATCAAGGTGCCAATTCTGAGGATCATATTTAGAGGTATTTTATATTACCTGATTCAGCCAGGTTGTCTGAGTAATACTAATTTCATCAGAATATTATTTCTGCAAACCAAATTGTTTTAAGATGCCATATGTGATATGTCCCTTATTCTCACATAAATTCTATGTTGCCCATGCCTTCATTTATCATTGTATTAGCAACACTCCAACAAACAATTTGCTGTATACTATTATCAGCTGAAATGTTGTGGCCTTTTGGCAACAGAATCAGTTTGTCTCTTCTGTGTCTCTGTCTCCCTTCTCCTTCATATATGGTAGTCCCTTTTTATCCACTAAGGATACATTCTAAGACCCTCAGTGGATACCTGAAGCTACAACTAGTACTGAACTTTATATAGAATATTATTTTTTCTATAAATACATACCTATGATAAAATTTACTGTTTTTTAAACCTAATTGCCTCTCTCCAGCCTTATGTCTAAAAGCTCCAAGATTTGCTCACTTATTTATTTGAAAAGCAGAGTTACACACAGAGAGAGAGAGAGAGAAAGAGAGAGAGAGAGAGGCAGAGTCAGAAAACTTCCATCCACTGGTTTACTCCCCAAAAGGCTGCAATGGCTAGGGCTGGGCCTAGCCAAAGCCAGGAGTCAGGAGCTTCATTTGGGTCTCCCACATAGGTGCAGGGGCCTAAGCACTTGGGCCATATTTTGCTGCTTTCCTGGTGCATTAGCAGGGAGCTAGATAAGAAATGGAGCAGCCAGGACTTGAACTGGCACCCGTGTGGGATGCCTGTGCCATGGGTGGTGGCTTTACTCAGTGTGCCAGCATCAATAAAGTTTACTTTATAAATTAAACACAGTAAGAGATTAACAGCAACAGTAACAAAATACAACAAATAAACAATGTATTATACCAAAATTGCCAACATCATTATTACTCTTGAACATTCTAACCTTTATTGAATAATTGACACTTAAACCCAAGCACCGGAATACTGTAAGATTCCAGATGATTCCAGGTACCGAGTGACTAATGGGTGGGTAGTTTACACAGCATGGATACACTAGACAAAAAGATGACTCATATCCTGGGAAGGACAGGGTTGGGAAGCACAAGACTCCTAAGAATAGTACATAATTTAAAGCTTATGAATTATGAAACTCTCCATTTAATATTGTTGGACCAAAGTTAACCATGAGTATTCAAAACTACAAAAAACAGGACTTCCAAAAAAGGCATGGCTATTGTCTAGGTAAATATACACACATAGAGGTTCAATCTTTTTATCTCTAGTTGCCAATGGTATCCAGCACCTAGTAGAAGTTTGTCAACAAATTCTGTTGAATTGTTCAGAACATGTTAATCTTATTCAGGCATTCGTTCAACAAGAAGGTGTCATGCACCCATTACGTCTGATACTATCCTATGTGCTGAGAATACATTGGTTGATAAAAAGTACCTAATCATTGTTTAGATGGAGCAGAGCTTAAACCTAACAACATCTTTTCATTAAAGCCTTATAAGAATAGTGCCATTTTGCAAACAATTTTTGTCATATGATTTCCCTTGTGTGGCAAATAAACTGTACATTCAAAATTTTCCTACTCATATAATGTTTCAAACCAAGCCAGGTTAGTAATAGTTACTTCAAAGATGGTTTCCAAATCCTGAAATGTTAGTTGTAGACTTTGGAGTTCCATGTCCGTTATTGTTACTGGCTTTCTGCCAAAAATAGCTTAGCCTAATTGGGAAGGGATGTGTCCTTTTCTTGATAGGTGAATAACTCTTATGAATGATAATGGGAGTTATGTGTGAACATGGAGAAAAACTTGATTCCTAATACTGTGGATTGCACAACAGCTTTGCAGAGACAGCTTTCATGATTGAGTGTTCCTCCCTAGCGGACTTCAATCTATCAATGTGATTTGGGGAAAAGTTTGCTATTGCGCCCTGGATAAGTCTCTTACAGGAAAGATCAGATAATTATCTGAAAATTCCAAAAACCACGTTAGGATAGTGTTATGTAGTGAAAACACTTCCATTTGTATATCCCATAGGAGCTGCCATTCATTAATGCTTAAAACAGATGCTTCAGTGAGCAACATATTTAATTAAATCCAAACCTGTTGTTATTATTCCAGAAAATATTATTATTAGCACAAGTTCCAAATGGAAATCACAGTAACTTCTGGTTGGAATTTGGGAAAGATGTTTCAATTTCTGAAGAAATTTACTTAAAATACTCACCACCCCAGTTATCTAGCTAGAGTCTCTTAAACTCAAGGCCATGATAGTTGTGAGAGTTAGTTAATTGCTCAGAATTGTTTCTCTGTTGATAGAGTGACTGAGCTGTTCCAAGTGCTGGAACATGCATACAGAGTAGCTGCCTATGCTTTTAAAGAAGAGAAATGAAAAGGAAAAAAGTGTTTTAAATTTTATAAGATGGACTTATAAGATTGGCAGATGTGTCACTAATTATATAATTGCTTTATTATGTGGTTCTAATGGAATTATTTGAAGCCTTAAAAAATGTCTAGCAGTGAATTATTTAATTTAATACACAGTTACAACAAAAATAATTAGTATTTACTTTAAACTCTAAATTGTCAACAAAAAACCTCAAGTAATTATTTTTGTGGTGCTGCATAATGAAATAAATGTGTAATTAGTGACAGATGGGACTTTTAAATTTTAAAACATAGGAAAAATCATATCACCTGCTTTGGTAAATTTTTTTACATGAGTGAAATTAGAATATTTGAAAATGAGGTACAGAGAGAATTAAGAGAATTAACTTTATCTAAATTAATGTCTTACCCTGTACATGTTTCCCAGAGTCCTATGAACCTTCTTTAATATACCTTGCTTTGTAGCCCAAGGTTGGGTTCAGCTATGATGTTCCCACTACTTCATATGTTTTTTTCATTTGAAAGACACACAGAGTGTAACCAACATAAAGAGGGACAGAGAAAGAGAGAGAGAGAAAGGGAGAGCGAGCGAACAAGCTCCCACCCTCTAGTTCACTTCAAATGCCCACAACAGCTGCAGCTGGGCTGGGGCCGAAGCCAGCAGCCAGGAACTCAATCCTCATTGCCCACAAGTGAGGCAGGAACCCAAATACTGGAACCATTACTGCTGCCTTGCAGGTTCTGTATTAGCAGGAAGCAGGAGTCAGGAGCCAGAGGCGTGCATCAGACTCAGGCACTCTGACACAGCACTGGAGCCTCTTCACAGATAGGCTAAACATCCACCCCTCCAAACTCTTTTTAAGTGAACAAATCAAGAGCAAAGGTTTCTTTGATCTTGTAAGCAACACTTTGTTTGAGACTAACTTTTAGCAATAAGCTAAAATTTCATGTTAAGCTATCAGAATTGTTTTTTTTTGTATAATAAATCCTCCATTCTTTTCAATTTCCTTTTATATGACGGTTGAAGGCATTTTTTTGTTTTTGTTTCTTTTTAAACTTTTATTTAGTAAATATAAATTTCCAAAGTACAGTTTATGAATTACAATGGCTTTTCCCCCCCATAACTTCCGTCCCACCCGCTACCCTCCCATCTCCCGCTCCCTCTCCCATTCCATTCACATAAAGATTCATTTTCGGCCAGTGCCACGGCTCACTAGGCTAATCTTCCGCCTTGCGGCGCTGGCACACCGGGTTCTAGTCCCAGTCGGGGCACCGGATTCTGTCCCGGTTGCCCCTCTTCCAGGCCAGCTCTCTACTGTGGCCAGGGAGTGCAGTGGAGGATGGCCCAAGTGCTTGGGCCCTGTACCCCATGGGAGACCAGGATAAGCACCTGGCTCCTGCCATTGGATCAGCGTGGTGCACTGGCCGCAGCGCGCTGGGCGCGGCGGCCATTGGAGGGTGAACCAACGGCAAAAGGAAGACCTTTCTCTCTGTCTCTCTCTCTCACTGTCCACTCTGCCTGTCAAAAAAAAAAAAAAAAGATTCATTTTCAATTGTCTTTATATACAGAAGATCAATTTAGTATATAGTAAGTAAAGATTTCATCAGTCTGCACCCACATAGAACATAAAGTGTAAAATACTGTTTGAGTACTAGTTATAGCATTAATTCACATTGAACAACACATTAAGGACAGAGATCCTACATGAGGAGTAAGTACTCAGTGACTCCTGTTGTTGACTTAACAATTTGACACTCTTGTTTATGGCGTCAGTAATCTCCCTAGGCTCTAGTCATGAGTTGCCAAGGCTATGGAAGCCTTTTGAGTTCGCCGACTTCAATCTTATTTAGACAAGGTCATAGTCAAAGTGGAAGTTCTCTCCTCCCTTCAGAGGAAGTTACCTGCTTCTTTGATGGCCTATTCTTTCTACTGGGATCTCACTCGCAGAGATCTTTCATTTAGGTTTTTTTTTTTTTTTTTTTTTTTTTTTTTTTTTTTCCCAGAGTGTCTTGGCTTTCCATACCTAAAATACTCTCATGGGCTCTTCAGCCATATCCGAATGCCTTAAGGGCTGATTCTGAGGCCACCTTGATGGGACTGAATTGGAATCCCCTGGCACATTTCTAACTCCACCATTTGGGGCAAGTCTGATTGAGCATGTCCCAAATTGTACATCTCCTCCCTCTCTTATTCCCACTCTTATATTTAACAGGGATCACTTTTCAGTTAAATTTAAACACCTAAGAATAATTGTGTGTTAACTACAGAGTTCAACCAATAGTATTAACTAGAACAAAAAAATACTAAAATGGATAAAGTATTAAATTGTACATCAACAGTCAGGACAAGGGCTGATCAAGTCACTGTTTCTCATAGTGTCCATTTCACTTCAACAGGTTTCCTTTTTGGTGCTTGGTTAGTTGTCACCGATCAAGGAGCACATATGATATTTGTCCCTTTGGGACTGGCCTAATTCACTCACTATGATGTTTTCCAGATTCCTCCATTTTGTTGCAAATGACCGGATCTCATTGTTTTTTTACTGCTGTATAGTATTCTATAGAGTACATGTTCCATAATTTCTTTATCCAGTCTACTGTTGATGGGCATTTGGGTTGACTCCAGGTCTTAGCTAGGTTGAAGACATTTATCTTTCTGTGACCTATAAAATGGCCTGGGCTATGAATAAAACAATCAATATGGTCCCATCCTGTCAGTCTGTAAGATGAACATGAATTGCCAAGGTTTTGTGGATTATGTGCCTATAATGACTATGAAGACATATATACCTGTCACCAGCAGTTACTTAAGAGTTTCCATTTGTTGTTATCCTCTCATTTCCAGTGCTAACTAGATTCTGACCTATTTTATCAAAGAGGCTCTACTCTTGTATTCTTCTTGGACATTTTACTATACAACTCAACTCCACTGTTTTTCATTCCATTCTTTTCAAGTTAGATGCTATAGCATTGATCAAAATTAAATAAATCCTGCTGCTTGATTAGTTCTCTGTCATAGTTTTAGTCTTCTTATAAATAAATGCACCATGAAACCCTACTCAAAAACTGTAATTGGAAGTCCAAAATTGTACTGTCGAGCTGTGAACTTCTGGAAGGTGTGGCACCCATCTCGCTTATTCTGCCAAACCAGTTGTGCTAAATTAATCGATGCTCAGTGCATGTCTATAGTATCATATATTTGCCTGTTATATGGAGAAAGGCATTTTAATAGTCTCATTCCTCATGTTAAGAAATACAGTTGTGGGGCCAGCATTTTGGTTCACCAGGTTAAGCAGCCATCAGCAGTACTGGCATCCTAAAAGATGCTGGTTTGAATCCTGACTGCTCCACTTCTGATCTAGCTCTCTGCTAATGTGCCTGGGAAAAACAGTGGAGGATGGCTCAAGTCTCCCTGCACCCACATGGGAGACCTGGAAGAAGTTCCTGGCTCCTGGCTTTGGCCTTACTCAGCCCCAACCATTGTGGCTATTTGGGGAGTGAACCAGTTGGTAGAAGATCTCTCTCTCTCTCTCTCCTTCTCTAACTCTGCTATTAAAATAAACAAATAAAATCTTTGAGAAGCAATTACTTTGAACAGTCCTCATCTCAACTGTTGAGGAACTTTTTTTTTCACATTATTTGTTGAGCACTTTACTTAACATAATCATATGTGTATAAACTTAATTGATAATAGAGCTTTAAAAAATAAGAATGGGAATCGGGGAGGGAGGAGGAAGAGGAGTGGAGAGTAGGTGAGGGGGTACAATGGAAAGAATCACCATGTTCCTAAAGTTAAAATTATGAAATGCATGCAGTTTGTATTCCTTAAATAAAAGGTTTCTGGGGAAAAAAAAAACTTAAAAAAAGAAAAAGAAATACAGTTGTATAAAAAAATTGGGGTATTTGAAAAAAATCTCAGTGATCTAATAAGCAACATTGCTTTTCCAGCTGAGTTTAAAGAAACTAGGAGAAATATACAGGAATCAGAAATTTTTATTATTAAAGAATGCTATAAACATATTTATTGGTTTGTTGTAATTCTACATGTAGCAAACATATACTCCAAGTTGTAGTGTTCTACAAGTATGGGGCTTGTCCTAAAGGCCAGAAGATTTCTTAGTGCAGGTAGCTGGATCCAGAAAACCCTTGCAAGTCTAATATCTCTTATCAAACTCACCTGCAAGACAAGCAAATGAATGTTTCTTCATAGGAGAATAGGGTATGGAGAAGTTTCTCAACCTGGAAGCCTGAGCCATGGGAAGTAAGAACTTCCTTCAATGTTATTCAAACTTTCTTTTATATGTATACAGTGGTATGTCTTTCCCTGTCATATGTGTGTCAAACTGCTCAACCTCTGAAGAGTCAGAAGTCAATCAAATGGCAATGAAATTATACCTTTGATTTTTTTTTCAAAAGATTTATTTACTTGAAAGGTAGAGTTACAGCAAGAGAAAGAGAGAGAGAGATTTTTCCATCTGCTTGTTCACTCCCCCAAATGGCTGCAACAGCTGGTCTGGGCCATTCCAGAACCAGGATCCAGGAGCTCCATCAAGGTTTCCCACAAGGGTGCAGGGGCCCAAACACTTAGGCCATCCTCCATTGCTTTCCCTGACACATTCGCGGGGAGCTGGATTGAAAGCAGAGCAGCCAGAATTCAAATTGCTACCCATAAAAAGTGCCAGCATTGCAGTTAACAGCAATGCACAAAACCACAACACCTGTCCCTGGATCTTTGTTATTGACAAAGGTAGCCTATAGAACACGACTTAGATTTGTGGTCTGCTAACATTCCCCTGAATAAGACTTTCTCTCAAACTGCAAACTGCCTCGGAGGGGCAGAGTCTGGAGACTGGAATGCACCCTGTTCAACATCAGGATTCAGAAGGTACTTTTTCAAGACTCAAAATTCAGCAGAGATTAATATATCACTTCACCTCTCTTAGCATAAAGTGAAAGAAGTAGAAATTAGGCAGAAGTATTATGTTCATTACATTCCACCACAAGGAAATGTGAGGAATAAAACAAGAGTGTTCACAGCAGGACTCAGAAAAATTTTTAACGTGATCACAACAGGCTTGTTGAAGGATCACATTGAAGACCCAATTTAGGCAGGCAGTACTGACAGCAGCGGCATGAGCTAACACACAACTAGCAATTGAAATCTCGGGATTACAGGTGATGACTCCATGGGAGTATGTGGTGAAAGAAGTAAATAAAATAGAAGATAGCAGAAGATGAATCCTCAGGAAATACAAATACTTACAGAATAACTAGAGAAAGAGGAGCATAAGGAAGCTGAGAAAAAAACAGCCAGGAGAAATTGAAGAGAAAACCAGAAAGAAGTTGCATAAAACAGGGAGTGGCCAACAGAATGAAATGTTCGATGGTCAGTGAGATAAGGTTGGCAAAGGTCCCTGAGGTTGAGCAACCACGGGGGGAATTGGGAACATCTGTGAGAATAGTCACCAGAATCATTAGACCAGAAGCCACAGTATCTTGTTTTGAGAAGTGTGCAGGGGTTGAGGAAATAGAGTTTGTAGAAACCCAGTTATAAATGAAAAAGAAATGTGATAGTTCAGTTGGGACTTCTAGTCCAATTGGCCACAGACCCAAGCCATATTCATACTGCTTACATCATTGAGGTAAATTTTGTCATCTTCCCAGCTTCTGTGTCTCTCATCTTCAAACGATGGTGGAGTCAGGGCGGTGGGGAGAACAGTGATATTACTTGCTAGGCATTTCCAACTCCAACAAAGGAAGGATGAATAGGGAGTGAAATATTTTGTGTTGGAAGGAGATGAGGAAGAAGAGAGAGGAAACTTGCACCTTCTATTTTTTTCTTGCATTGGGAGGGGAAAATCAGCACTGATAAGGCAAAAGAGAAGGAGTAGGTAGGGGGCTAAGTGATAGAGATTCAGAGGAGATTTTGTGTGAAATAAAAGTCGGAACTGATCAAGAACAAGTAGGGGTGTCTGTCTATGGTAGAATATCTAATTAACTTTTTTTTTTGAACAATTGAATTCTTAGTAGAAACATGGTACATCAATTGGGAAATAATTACAAATTCAGTCAGCTGTCCAAGAAGACAAAAAATATTGCGACTGAGACTGTTGACTTTTGCAAAGCTGGTTTCCCCAGTTCTTCTATCATTACAAAAACTCATTCTCTTGTTCTCCATTCTATGAGTTGATGTGCCCTAGGGATTCAACATTGAGCTTACTTTGGGTCTCTATACTCTTTCCTTATTACATCTCATCCACTCCAGTAGCTTGAATGTTAAACATAAACACTGTCAAAATTTAAACCTTGGATTCTGGCCACAATGATCAATGACCTTACAATCAATTAAAACTCAGTAATTTGGGGTTGGCACTGTGGCACAGCGGGTTAACACCCTGGCCTGAAATGCCTGCATCCCATATGGGTACCAGTTCAAGACCCGGCTGCTCCACTTCCCATCCAGCTCTCTGCTACAGCCTGGGAAAGCAGTAGAAGATGGCCCAAGTCCTTGGGCCCCTGCACCCATGTGGGAGACCTGGAAGAAGCTCCTGGCTCCTGGCTTTGTAATGGTGCAGCTGTGGCCATTGCAGCCAATCAGGGAATGAGCGAGTGGATGGAAGACCTCTCTCTCTTTCTCTCTGCCTCTCCTCTCTCTGTGTAACTCAGAATTTCAAATAAATAAATAAATCTTAAAACAAAACTCAGTAATTTAAATAACAAAACCAAGCTATTATTCTCCAACTCAGTTGCCATGACCTTGAATGTTTTTTCTATATCCCTCATATCTCAGAACAGGCATTTGGTGGCATTTTAAGCCAAGATAAAACCCAAAATAAATAAATAAATAAATAAATGCCAACTACAGTTGGACACTCAAGCAAAATAAATATACATGATTCATAGTTATAGCCTAAGCAAGTGGTCCATGTCAGTGCTTTCCTTGCAGTTTTGTGCTTGTCTTGTTCTATATGTTTAGTATGATAGCTAACAGGCACATGCAGCTATGAGACACTTGAAGGGTGGCTAATAGACATGCTAAGATATGCTAAAGTTTAAAATGTCCAGTAAATTCTAAAGATTTTATACCAAAAATCATGTAAGAACATTTCATTTCATTAATAACTTTTTGCTGATTGAATGTTAAAATTTTGAATATTTTGAATGTGCTCTGTTTATATATGAAGAAATTTAATTGCAGAATTAAATTTGTGTATTTTTCCATTTTTTTTTTCCATTGGGAGAAGCTGAAGCTATCAGGGAGAAAATCATGGAAAAATGCTGCACGATGTGCTAAGAGGTTGGTCTGCAGATAACGGTGAACCACTGGGATATGTTAAACATGAATGTGGCAAGGTCATATTAGCAGTAAAAAGCAGATTGCTCTATCAGAAATGATTTGGTTGCAGATACAGTAACCCTGATAAATAGAAGTTTAAATCTTAAGGCCACATTGGCTTTTTAATAAGTCTAAGTATGCTCCATATAAGTTGGTACTGTGGATCAAGGATGTCCTCAAAACCCAGGCTGTTAGCATCCTTCCTTCCTTACCTTCTTCTCAGTGTTAACTTTTATCCTCAGGTTGATGCTTCATCATCACAGACTGACTTCTCAATGCGTCACACTTACCTCAAACATCAAAATTATGAAGGGAGAGAAATGGACCAAATGCTATCTCCAAGCCACTGTGTCCTTAGTTAGGGAATCAAACCATTCCTGCAACTCTTTAGCTGATATCCCCTTACATTTCATTGCAGAGAATCAGATCTCCTAACCATGGCTTGCTGAAAATGAAGTTGAGAAAGTGAGCATCTGGCAAAATGGATATCAAACAAAATATCAAAATTAAAAAAAAAACACTATTGATCAGTAGCACACAAAAAAATTGACATACATAAAATGAACAATTCAAATTTAAATTTTGGGGCTGCTGCTGTGGCGCAGTGGGTTAACACCCTGGCCTGAAGCACCTGCATCCCATTTGGACGCTGGTTTGAGACCCGGCTGCTCCACTTCCCATCCAGCTCTCTGCTATGGCCTGAGAAAGCAGTAGAAGATGGCCTAAGTCCTTGGGCCCCTGTACCCACATGGGACACCCAGAAGAAGCTCCTGGCTCCTGGCTTTGGATCAGCACAGTTCCGTCCGTTGTGGCCAACTGGGGAGAGAACCATAAGATGGAAGACCTCTCTGTCTCTCTCTCTGCCTCTCCTCTTTCTGTGTAACTTTGACTTTCAAATAAATAAATAAATCTTAAAAAATTTTAAATTTAACAAAAGAACTATTTACAAAGGTGATCGGACCTGTAGGGAAACCACAAGGGAAAGTGTTCACTGGGAGGCTCCCACTCTCACCTTGCCCTGAAGGGATGAATGGAGGAACTGACCATTGAAACTGTAGACAAAGAGTTGCGTAGAGAGGACCAACAGATAGGAGTTACAGACTTTTATCACATAATATAGCCATTGCCCAGCAATTCCACCAGGAGGGAATCAGGAAACAAAATATCCCAGCCTTATTTATTGTCTCCCTTTGTCTGACTACCAACTCATTGGCTAAATTCAGCTGAAAGTCACATGACAAAGGAGCCGATTGATATTATCCAAAGAGGTCAACCTCTTAGTGTAAAGAACAGTGTGAGGAAGTTGGGAGTGTAGATTTTAATAGGGGAATGGAAGGGCTCCAATACTCACTCATTGACACCTGGATTACTCTTCTGGTTATGAACACTTTGTTATCAGAACAAATTGAGGTACATATAGAAGGTACATATTTGTAGTGTAGGCAACCATATTTATTTACCCTTGTGAGTGTTTGTAGATGGATTTAAGATGAGCAACTTACACAACAGTTTCATGCAAGACAGGATGTGAAACAGTGACCATTATTTTCTGTAATTTAGAAGGTTACTACGTAAAACAATCAACCTAGTTCTTGAGTAGGATATATCTTTACAACTTTAAAATATTTGGTAGATGTAGATAAATCAGTTACATTATGATTGAATATCTTTTGGACCATTTTAAATAAATTCTATTTGTCTTTATTTTAAAGAAACAAAATTAGAAACCTGAAAATGCTTTGCATAGAAATAGACCCCAATCAATCATACAAATTGTTTTAAGGGGTAGAAACAGGAGTAAACTGGAAATAAAGTTATATTATCAGTTTTTCTTTCTGCGTAGTATTCCATAATATGTTGCTACCTTTTAGAATTGCAATATGCTTTAATCAATAGTGTTTAAATGAACTATCATATGCTCATGTAAATCCTTCTTATTCAATGTATGGTAGGCAAAGCAGTAGTCTCAACATAATGTTCAATTGTGAAAATGTGGATTTTCTGTGGCTGGTGCTGTGGCACAGTAGGGTAATCCTCTGCATGCAGCGCTGACATCCCACATAAGCACAGCTTCTAGTCCTGTTAAGTAGGAAGTCAGATATGAGCTTATGTGTGTGTGACAAGACCTAAAGAGGAGACATCTATGTCCAGCATATGCATCTCAAAGTCATCCCAATAACCTTCCAGGGGCAGCCCAGTATTTGCATCCTGCCCTGCCCCTTCTACCCGATAACCTGCCAGGTGGGCGTCCCCACCCCTTCTGCCTGATAATCTTCCAGGTGCAGCCCAGTATCTGCATTTCAAATATCCTGCTCCAGATCCTGATCCTCCAGGGGGTCCTACCCATCCTTCCTCTAGCAGCCAGGGGCAACGCTAGCCAGGCTTCCTCCTGTCTGATAACTTCAGGGCGAAAACCCAGATAGAAGTTTTTCTATTTACATCCAAGAAGTCCTTTGTTCCAAGAGGAGCAGAGGTGGGGAGGCAAGACCCATCCCCTTAAGAACCCCCAGCCTCAACCAGACTGAGCGCTCAGCCCTCTGCCTCTATGCTGAGCCACCCGCCTGGCCTGGCCAGGTGTATTCTCTCCACTCAACCATGTAACCTCGCTCTCCCCCAGTCTGAGCGACTGGGTACTTTCTCTCAGGTTCTGTCTGGAGAGGTGCCCATCTGTTCTTATGGATGTCCCTACCCTAATAAACCTTGCTATTTGCTTTCCACTTACTCTCTGTCTCACACCTGAATTCTTTCTTGTGCAAAGACAAGGACCCTGCCATTCAACGGTAGCAGTCCCAGCTGCTCCGCTTTGGATCCAGTTTCTGCTATGTCCTGGGAAAGCAGTAGAAGATAGGCCAAGCACTTGGGCCTCTGCACCAGTGTGGGAAACCCAGAAGAAGCTCCTGGCTCCTGGCTTCGGGTTGGCTTAGCTCTGGCCATTGCAGCCATTTGGGGAGTGAACCAGCAAATGGAAGACCTTTCTGTCTCTCCCTCTCACTGTCTGTAACTCTACCCCTCAGATAAATAAATAAAATTAAAAAAAAAAAACCTATATACTCACTTCCACTTTATAAAAGATAATGTGGAATTTCAGGTGTCACCCCAAACTTTCTACATAGTATCTGAATTTGACCAAAACTTTCACATGATTCTTGCCCAATAAAGTTAGAGAAGCACATATCTAAACAAACTGAGGATACACTAAACAAATGCACAGTGAACTGACTTTAAAGAAATGGTCAGATGGAACCTACTATATCCCTCTGAAGCAATTTAAAGTATTTTCTCTTAGCTTTCAAATCATCATTCATTTTGTTACAAACGTTAACAGGACTGATTTCCCCCAAGTTTCATCAGACATGTTACCAGTCTGTATGAAAATATTCTCTCCTTCAGCCAATCTGGCAAACCCACTGGAGAAAACCGGCAACTGGCCTGTGGCCATTCTGTGTGCAGGGCAGCACCATTTTCACTACAGAAAGCCCCATTGTCTAGAAATAATAGTGAGGTTTTGCCCAGGGCAGAAATCTGCATTCAATCCTAATATCCCAGGAGTGGAATTTTGCTTAGAGCCAAAATCTCAAGTCTTCTTAATTTTGGTGAAGATATGTGTTTTTGCAAGTGCAAATTCATGAAATTAAAGTTGAACTTTTCCAAGCTTTCCTCTATCCAGTGTTTTATGAGAGGAAGGACCTTTGAGTATTTTCTCAAAATAGCAAGTGCCAGCAAAGCTAAGCCAGGCTTGCCATTAAGCTCACCACCCAAGTCTTTGTGAGAGATCAGCTGGGAAACATAAGGATATCACTGTAAATTTTGACAACCTCCCAGAGTTCTAGTCAGGTGTAGCCTGGGATCCACAGGAACAGAACCATGGGGGAGCCTGCACATGAATCCCACAGTTCAGTGAGATCTGTCTGTTTTGTGGTTCTCTTAGTAACATCCTCCTAGTTTCTGCCCTCTTGTGTCAGTTACAGATAGGGCCTTCCAGATAAATAAAAGAGCCCAGGGAACTGTGAAAACTGCCAAGTAGTCCGATTCTGTTTTAAAAGATTTCTATTAAAGATGTGTAAAATGGTTTTGCTGAGAAAAACACAAGTGGAGATGACAGCTAATACAAGTGGTATGCACTACCATTTCATTACTGAAAGCAACAATTCAACTGAAAGGTTACTTTGACTATTGTTTTAGTTGGAACGATGTTTGTTTTCATATTCCCAGTTGCTAAATGCAGTCAGAATTTCTAACAATAGCCACAATATGTGGCCCTAACAGCAGTATTCTTGCTTGACAGAGGTGGCGTCAAAACAGTTGCAATCCCAAAGGTAATTATCCTTTTCCCTCTCACTCACTGTATTTAATGCTCTGATGCAATTTATGTAGTCAAGATACAGTGCATTTCACTACACCATGCCATTTAAACTGAATGTATGTTTTAAAACTAAACATTGTTGGATGGACGATGAGGTTTTAGTAGAGAAATGAGGAATGACTTTTTTGTTTGTTTTGGGAATCTTTGGTCTATGGCAAATTTTTGTTATATCAAAGATATTTTATAAGGTTTTAAGTTAGAGCCAACTGAAGCTGAACAATCATTTTTTATCCTTCAGTTATTAAGAAAATGCCCTTGTCTGGCTAAAGGAAAAAAATGCATTAAATGACTCAAACGAGTATCCTGGGATTAGGAAGTCACTTCTGCATAGTAGACAAGATGTGGGTTTTGCAAATCTAGGTTTCATTTCCATTGCTGTTCTTTTTCCTGACTGGGTCTAAGGAATTTCTTGAAGCCACTGACACGAGTGAAGGAAACATTTCAAGATAGTTTTTCAGTGCTTTTTTCCTCTCTGATATATTCTTGAATCTCTGTACTCTAGAACTATTCAGAAAGGTTCTTGGCTATTGCCAAAAACACATTTGGAGAAATTATGATTCCTTCATATATTGTCATACCACCTGTATCTTTAAAAAATTTTTAACTAAAATTTTTACTATTCATGTAGCTGGATTTTGTTTGTTAACCTATTACTTAAAGCCTCCTACTCTGTTCATAGATAGGAGGAGATGACAAAGTTGCAGCTAAAGGTGGAGGCTGAGCAATTGGCCAATGCCATTGTATTAGTCAGCTTTTTGGCGCTATAACAAAATACCCGAGGCAGCTACCTTTATAGAGAAGTGAGGTTTATTTTGGCTCTCAGATCTGTAGGTTCACAGTTCAAGCAGGACCCACTGGTTAGGTTTTTGGTGGTGGCATTTTGCATGCAGAATTCCAAGGTAGTACAGAGCACCAAATGGCAAGAAACTGTTGAGTGCATGTCTGTACCTGTCTATGTGGCTTCTTACAAAGCCACCAGGATTCAACACGAGGTTCCATCCTAGTGACCTAATTCAGTTTCATCACTTTACAAAAGTCCCACCTCTAACAGGCATAATTGCATTAGATATCATCTTTTTAGTTCCATAAGTTTTTGGGAATTAAGTTCCTCTAAGGTTCAGGTTTATAAATATTCAAACCTTAGTAACAATTTGCAACATTTCTCAAATTAGCTCATGTTGTAGACTTCTAAATTGATCTTAAATAGTAATTAAAGTGAAAGTTAAGTTCACAGAACCTTAAGTTTACTTTTTTTTTTTTTTTTTTTACAGGCAGAGTGGATAGTGAGAGAGAGACACAGAGAGAAAGGTCTTCCTTTTTGCCGTTGGTTCACCCTCCAATGGCCGGCGCATCTCGCTGATCCGAAGCCAGGAGCCAGGTGCTTCTCCTGGTCTCCCATGCAGTGCAGGGCCCAAGGACTTGGGCCATCCTCCACTGCCTTCCCGGGCCATAGCAGAGAGCTGGCCTGGAAGAGGGGCAACCAGGATAGAATCCGGCGCCCCAACCGGGACTAGAACCCGGTGTGCCGGCACCGCAAGGCAGAGGATTCGCCTGTTAAGCCATGGCGCAGGCCATTAAGTTTACTTTTAAATACTAAAAAGATGAAGCTGTCTTTATTTTTATTTTTGACTATGATTTTTTTAAGAGGAGAGATATTTTAAGAGTAATTTACCATAAGCATAATTCTTTTCTTTTTTTAAGATTTATGTATTTTTATTTGAAAGGCAGAGTTACAGAGAGGCAGAGAGAGAGAGAGAAAGGTCTTCCATTGGCTGATTCTCTCCCCAGATGGCTTCAACAGCCTGAGCTAGGGCGATCTAAATCCAGGAACCAGGAATTTCTTCAGGGTCTCCCACATGGGTGCTGGGGTGCAAGCACTTGGCCCATCTTCCATTGTTTTCCCAGGTCATAAGCAGAAAGCTGGATCGGAAGTGGAGCAGCCAGTACTTGAACCTGCACCCATATGGTATACCAGCATTGCAGGAGGCAGCTTTACCCACTATGCTACAGGACTGGCCCCAAGCGTATTTCTTTGTAAGACCAAAGTATTTGGTGTCTAGGGAGGTCATCAGCAACTGCAGCACCTTCTCCTGCTGCTTTGCCATTCGCTTGATGATTGCTGATTCATACTGGGCTTTGGGCCTGCAGAGTGGAACAAGACCCATTCCTTTTTCCTTTTTGTGTTCCTCAACTCCTGTTTTTCTCCTAAATTAATTGATACAGGCTGTTAGCTATTCAAACAGATTTTTTTCCATTAATTTTGTCAATTTTTGCCTATTATATCAAGTTGGACAGGCTTCTCAAGCCTTAAGTTGTTCATTCTCTACAATTTATAATTGTCATCTTTTGTTTGTATGCACATTCAACATTTTTTTACATTTCATCATCAGTTCATTTTTCTCTGTTTATTAAAATTTCAACATTTCTTCCCACTGGCAATTTAAACACTGTTGATAATAGCGCTCATCAGACATTGATTAGGCAAACATGACCCATGCCAAGTAGCTGAATCAGGAGAACATAGCATGGATATTAGTTACAAAGATAACAGGGAATCAGTAGAGCAGAGGGTGATACAACAGTTCAGAGATAATAATATCTGAAAACCACTAAAATTTCTTAAACTTAGGTAACAAAGCAAAGAAAGGTGTTTTTATATCAAAATCCTCATAGCATCTATATTGCTGAGAAACAACACAGTCACAGAAGAAATTTTCTGCCCTCTTCCATTTCCTTGACTTCTTTGGTCCTGTCAGTGTCTACCACCATCAGAACCTACAAGAAGCTACTGTAAAGGAGAGTCTAAGAAATGTAATTTGTAGAAGTTACTTGCTTATTGTACAAAATAAAGCTAGAGGAAGGAACAAGGAGGGATCTGAAATTCAAAAGGCATATGATTTTTTTGGTTGTTAGCAGAGTTGATGTGCTTTTATTCTGAGTATAGTTTTGTTGACATTTATGCAAATTTCCAGGTGTGAAAGTTTTAAGTATCTAAGACAGGCTTTGTAAATGTGGATTACAGGAAAATTGGAAAATGCCAAGCCCAACTAAGATGCTTGGGCTATGTCTTGTGCCTGAAATGGAATGGGCTTTAAAATATCCAGTTATCAAAATTGATGTATGTGAATAAGAAATGTGTTATCAAGAATTATCTATATTATGTCCAGAAAAGTAGCATTTAAGATTTTGTTAGTCTATCTTTAATGCAGTCCAGAAAAGAATACATATTGGCTAAATATTTGATCTATAATAATTGACTTTCAAGATTGTCTTTCAACCTCACATATTTACTTATCATGAGACAGTCCTTCTGACTGTTCAATTCTGGATGTACTGACCAAGATTAAATACATCCTAACATGCACTTAATATATTACAATCAGATATACCTGGTTTTGTCACTTTTCCCCATTTAACTATCATGTGAGAACCTGAGAACAATTTAGTCAGGTGAAGCTGCCACGTCTACATCAGAAAAATAGGAATAATTTATTCCTTATAAGGATACCTTGACCTACACTTGCACTACATTAATGTCAGTTCTTGTTGTCTCTTTGCCTTGTCTTTGGTAGAGATGGATGTGTGGAATTATCATAGCTTTTGATGACAATCTAGACAATTTTGTCATTTCCTTGATGACTGTCCTCTATCTTTATACAGAAACCAATGCAAATGTCTACTGTTGTACCTTAAAATCTCAGAAGACATTGGTCATTTCAGGAAGCAGTGCCTGTTACTCTGTAAAAGTTGACAGTGTCACATGTTAGCTTACCTAGGCTTAGTAATCTACATTATTAAGGTAATGTACAAGCTACATAGGCTTCACCAATTAGTTGTACCAACAATGAGTTGCAGGACCACGAAGAATGCTGCTAGCATTGTTGTTAGAAAACATCCCAAACACTTGGAATCACAATGGCAAAGGAATAGAAACAGAGATACAGCAGCAGTGTACCACATGAGTGGCTATAGAGATAGCAAACCGTGATATTTCTTCTTGGAGATAGTGGCATTGGTACCCTCATCAGATTGGCGCTGTATGTAATTTGGGATGTCATTTCTTCTCATATGGTCCTAATATTACATGTTTATGTTTCAGTTTCCCACCTAAATGATCTTTCCGAGTGTCATCTTGTCTTAGCTATCTTTGTGTATGTAGTGCCCAGCAGTATCTAGAATACAGTAGGCAGCAGAGCTGGACTGAAGTGAGCTTCACTTGTTCCTTTCCCGTGCTCACAAACTAATCTTCTAGTGCAACTGATGCTGCTTACAGATGTGCTTTCAGAGAACAATGTAAAGATTTTTAATAAGGTCATGGAAAATGCACATTATGAAAAGACAACGTATAGATTTCAAAATTTTGGGCACCAAAATAAATCTGTCTTCTTAATTCCATTTTCCATGAACTTTGTGAAATACTCTCATGTATTCAGCAAATGACGAAGTTAAGAAGTGCTGAACACTCATACCTCTCTTTGTAAAGAATTCAGTGACACTCTTGTCAGTATCTGATGGCTGCAGAGCATGAGTCGATTTCCAGAAGTCTATTTAAAGCAGTACTGCCAAAATCACATTTCTGTGGCTACAGAACTGAGGTCAGCCTTAGCCTATGGGATTGCAATCCTGTAAGGTATCACTTAAGTCACCAGTTAACCTACTTTAATAAAATCTCCAAATTAGGAAGTATCTAACTTAAGCAACCATCTGTATCTGTTACATTTCTCATTATTTTTCACCTCTTTCCCCACAAGTATTTTCCTTTTCACTTTTACCACTCTTTGGCAGAAATAAAACTGGATGGTTCGAAAGATAAAGACGTATTTGTCTTTCAATTTCATAACAAAACTCTGGGCTGTTGCAGACATTTGAACTGCCCCATGGCTTTGGTTGTAGCAGGACTTGATTGCCATTCGAATCTTAAAGTGAGGCACAAAAATAAATAGTGACTCTGCTCCAAAGAACAGCATTAAAATAATAATGATTTGGTGTGAGCATTCATCCATATTTGAGTGTTAATCACAGAGGAAGGGAAAATAAATCATTTGAAATGACTCTTTTGGGCTGAATTTGATTTAAAAATTTTGGTTGTGACTTAGGACGTTTTGCTTAGACTCAATAGTCAAAAAGATTTTCCTGTCTTTAAAAATTATGTAGATTTTGAAATTCAATTCATTCATTTATTTTTAGTTTTCAACTGACATAATGTTGTACATGTTTGTGAGATGCCATGTGACACTTTGATAGATGTACACATTTTGTAATATTCAAATCAAAGTAAACATAGAAGGCCGCAAAAATCTTTTTTTTTAAACTTTTATTTAATGAATATAAATTTCCAAAGTACGGCTTATGGGTTACAATGGCTTCCCCCCTCCCATAACTTCCCTCCCACCCACAACCCTCCCCTTTCCCGCCCCCTCTCCCCTTCCAATCACATCAAGATTCATTTTCAGTTCTCTTTATATACAGAAGATCAGTTTAGTATATATTAGGTAACGATTTCAACAGTTTGCCCCTATATAACAACACAAAGTGAAAAAATACTGTTGGAGTACTAGTTATAGCATTAAATAACATTGTACAGCACATTAAAGACAGAGATCCTACATAATATTTTTTAAAAAAATTAATTAATTTTTATGCCATTTCCAATTTAACACCAGGTTGTTTTTTATTTTTTTCATTTCCAATTATCTTTATATACAGAAGATTGATTCAGTATATAATTAGTAAAGATTTCATCAGTTTGTACCCACACAGAAACACAAAGTGTAAAAATACTGTTTCAGTACTAGTTATAGCATCACTGCACATTAGACAACACATTAAGGACAGAGCCCACATGGGATGTAAGTACACAGTGACTCCTGTTGCTGACTTAACAATTTGACACTCCTATTCATGGCGTCAGTAATTTCCCTAGGCTCTAGTCATGAGTTGCCCCAAATGGTGGAGTTAGAAATGTGCCAGGGGATTCTAATACAATCCCATCAAAGTGGCATGTACCAATGCCATCTCACTAGTCCAAGTGATCAATTTCAGTTCACAATTGATGGCTCTGATAGGTCTAAGAGTCAAAGGGATCACACAAACAAGACTAGTGTCTGCTAATACTAACTGACAGAATCAAAAAGGGAGAGAACGATCCAACATGGGAAGCGGGATACACAGCATACTCATAGAGTGGCAGATGTCCTAATCTGCACTCTGGCCTCAGAATCAGCCCTTAAGGCATTCGGATCTGGCTGAAGAGCCCATGAGAGTATTGTAGGCATGGAAAGCCAAGATACCATGGGAAAGAAAAAAAAGAAGAAGACCTAAATGAAAGATCTCTGTGAGTGAGATCCCAGTGGAAAGAACGGGGCCATCAAAGAAGGAGGTACCCTTCTCCGAAGGGAGGAGAGAACTTCCACTTTGACTATGACCCTGTCAGATTAAGATCAAAGTCAGCAAACTCTAAAGGCTTCCATAGCCATCGCAAAAATCTTTTTAGTCAACTTACTTCTACATGCGTTTGCTCATGTGAACTTCCCAGAAGCACCATCTCATTACTAAGTTTATTAGGCAGGCTTAACGCTATAAGCCTCCCCTTTTTTCTCATGATGACCCAATGATGTGACTCCTTAAAGCACCCATTCATAGCTCTGTATTTTTCTCTTTCCATTTGAAAATATTCTTAAAGTTTCTGAGCAGAAATTAGTTATTTGATTTTGATTTTATGCACGTCTACTGTAGAAAGCTCAGGATAAGTTTCTGTATTTTGGTGCAAGGTTTGTAATTATTTTTCCACTTCCACAAAAATATGAAGCTGCCACCATACTTAGCTAGAGTCATGAGATACAGCTTCTGATGTTTTCTCTTAAAAGCTCTGTTTTAAATGTACAAATAGCAACTAACATGAGGACTTAACAGTATCCAACAAGTCAGGCTACCTTTTATTTAAACTTATTTTCATTTTATTTGAAAGACAGAAAGTGACAGACACAAAGAAAGAGTAATCTGCATTCCATTGGTTGGAATTGGTTCCACCCACAGCAGCTAGGGCAATGCCAGGCTGAAGCCAAGGAGTCTGGAACCCCACCCAGAACTCCCTCCTGAATGGCCCAAGTACTTGAGCCAACATTTGCTGCCTCCCAAGAAGCTGGAAGGGATATGGAAGAATTGGAACCTAAACCAGGCACTCTGACATAGGATGCAAAGGCGACTTAAGCACTGTAGCAGATAACCAGCCCTTTTGAGCTAGTTTTTTCAGGTCTACCAAAAAAAAAATGATTTCTCTATTTTACTTGCAGGTAAGACACTGAAACAGCAGTGAAATTATGAAAAATAATTCAATAAGCTGGTAGAAAACATGATGAAATATCTTAAATTCAATAAGTGGAGCTTTATAAATAGTATCTATTTTAATGTGTAATTGAGCTTTAGGTATAAAATCTAGACGTTTTAGTTATAAAATTACACCTTTTTGAAATTTGAAAACAAGTGATAATAAGTAGCTTGTATTGAAAATCTTTTCTTATTCAACACCATGGTAGATCATTTATAGCTTTTATTAAATTATTCCTAAGTCAATGATCATAGTGAATATAGGAGATGAGGAGAGTAAAATGTTTAGTCACTTGCCAGATACCCCAAGGTCAGTAAGTTGCAAAAACATAAGAAGGAGCTGGTGGTATGTAAGTAAACCTGCTAAATTGGTGTTTCTGGCCTGGGGAGATTTCCCCATGCTACCAAGGTCCATTCAAAATTGAACAGAAGTAAATAACTGTGATATTTTTGTCAATGCCTATGTAACACATTCTACTAAGATGTTATGAAAAGGAACTAGTAGACAAGAGCTTAGAAATTAGCCTCTTCTGTGCCGATGCTGTGGCGCAGTAGGTTAATCCTCCACCTGCGGCACCGGCATCCCATATGGGCGCCAGGTTCTAGTCCTGGCTGCTCCTTTTCCCATCCAGCTCTCTGCTATGGCCTGGGAAAACAGTGGAGGATGGCCCAAGTCCTTGGGCCCCTGCACCCGCATAGGAGACCTGGAGGAAGCTCCTGGCTCCTGGCTTCAGATCAGCGTTGCTCCAGCTGTTATGTGCGTTTGGGGAGTGAGCCAATGGAAGGAAGAACTTTCTCTCAGTCTCTCCCTCTCACTGTCTGTAACTCTACCTCTCAAATAAATAAATAAAATCTTTAAAAAGTTTTTTTTTTTTAAAAGAAATTAGCCTCTTCTAACAGGCCATCAAAGTAGGAGGTACCTTTCTCTGAAGGGAGAAGAGAACTTCCACTTTGACTATGGCCTTGTCTAAATCAGGTCAGCGTTTGTGAACTCAAGAGATTTCCATAGCCTTGGCAGCTCATGACAAGAGCCTCGGGTGATTACTGATGTCATAAATAAGAGTGTCAATTGTTAAATCAACTACAGCAGTCACTGTGCACTTACTCCCCATATAGGATCTCTGTCCTTAATGTGTTTTACTATGTGAATTAACGGTAAAACTAGAACTCAAAGAGTATTTATTCTTTGTGTGTCTGTGTGGGTGTAATCCGTTGAAATCTTTGCTTAGTATATACTAAGTTGATCTTCTGTATATAAATATAATTAAAAATAAATCTTAATGAAGAATGGGGATGGGAGAAGGAGTAGGAAATGGGATGGGTGGGAGGGTGGTTATGGGGGGAAAAGCCGCTACAATCCAAAAGTTGTACTTTGGAAATTTATATTTATTAAATAAAAGTTTTCTTTAAAAAAATAAATTAGACTCTTCTTTCATAATCTTTGCAAAAACTATGGTTTCTGCTTTAACTTTTTCTTACCTAGTAAAACAAATATTTTCTCTAAAAGCAAGGTTTTTCATGACAAAATAAGTTGCTAGCAGGGACATTGTTTTAGGAAAACATGCCAGTTTTACTACCAATTGACTTTGCAAAATCTTGGGATTTACCCTGATAAACAATCTAACCAGATTTTAAACTAAATTTCACTCATTGCCTCTTTAAAATTTCAACTCTTTTTTTAAAAGATTTATTTATTTATTTAAAAGGCAGAGTTACAGAAAGGTAGAGGCAGAGAGAGAGAGGTCTTCCATCCGCTAGTTCACTCACAGATGACCACAACGGCTGGACCTGTGCCAATCCGAAGCCAGGAGCCAGGAACTTCCTCCAGGTGCTCCCATGTGGGCACAGGGGCCCAAGGACTTCGGCCATCTTCCATTGCTTTCCCAGGCCATAGAAACAGAGAGCTAGATCTGAAGTAGAGCAGCCAGGACTCAAACCGGTGCCCATATGGGATGCTGGCACTGTGGGTGGATGCTTTATCCACTAAACCTCAGCGCCAGCCCCAAAATTTCAACTTGTATAAAGCTAATGAAAATGAAGTGGACATATGACACACTACACCTAAATTATTTGGAATGAAACTTATGTTGGCATAGAGGAAATAAAAATTGAAGCTCTGATATTAAAATGCCTAACAATTGGCCGCCTTGCAGCGCTGGCACACCAGGTTCTAGTCCCAGTCGGGGCACCGGATTCTATCCCGGTTGCCCCTCTTCCATGCCAGCTCTCTGCTGTGGCCAGGGAGTGCAGTGGAGGACGGCCCAAGTACTTGGGCCCTGCACCCCATGGGAGACCAGGATAAACACCTGGCTCCTGCCATCGGATCAGCGCAGTGCGCCGGCCAACCGCGGCGGCCATTGGAGGGTGAACCAACGGCAAAAAGGAAGACCTTTCTCTCTGTCTCTCTCTCTCACTGTCCACTCTGCCTGTCAAAAAAAAAAAAAAAAAACAACTAAAAATGCCTAACAGTTAATATTTTAAAGATAACCTGAAAGGCACGACCCACTTGAATGTAATTTTAAAAACTAACCTTAACTGCCTCTAAGACCGTACATATATGTTGTATATAGATTATGCTCAATGGAAAGATATAAGAGTTATATCTGTATGAAAGATTCTCATCATATACAGTAGTGGAGCATAAAAATTGGTAAAATTAAAACCCAATATTTTTATAACAGATACCTAAAAGATATTAAAATAAGTATATTTCTACTATAAAACATGCCTTATGAAATTAAAATATTCCTTGATGTAAATAACTTAGCCACAGATCTTATTGGCTCCAAGCTGAAAAGCCCTTCACTCGGCCCAGCTTCCAAAGTGACCACTGCAGCTGAGGGGATGGTCAAGTAGGGTCAGCAACATTGCAGGCAGAACTGTAAATTTCTTGTTAGATATGCCACCTGCCTTTACCTGGCCAGCTCTCCTCCCAGGCCAGCCAAGTAATGAAAGTCAACAGAGTGCCTTCCCCTAGGAGGTTCACACCTCCCTTAGGATATACCCCATGTGAAGAGATAGATAGGTCTGGGCCTCTTAACTTACAAGGCCTAAAGCCCACCAGATTATTATCAAGCCCCTTCTATCAGGTTCTATTTGCCTCTCAATCAGAAAACTTAATTGTAGCTTAGACAGCACCTTTCTTAGCTCCTCTAATAATGACTCTGTCCTTTGTTCTAGACCCTGTCTAGTGCACTTGGGCCTCATTCCTTTGTAATCATAACCTCTACTCTACCACCAATGGCTCTACTCCCAACCTGTGTGTACTGATGGTCCTCTTCCCCACTTAATGCTGTATAATTGTTCAGACCTGGTAAATGCCACTCTTAGGATCATTGGTTACTATCCTCACCCTGTCTTTTATGACCTTATCTAAATATGATCAGAGTCGGGGAACTTGGAAGGCTTCCATAGCCTTGGCAACTCATGACGACAGCCTAGGGTGGTTACTGGTGCCATAAACTAGAGTGTCAATTTGTTGGGTCAACAACAGGAGCCACTGTGCGCTTGCTCCTGATGTGGGATCTCTGTCCTTAATGTACTGTACATTTTGATTTAATGCTATAAGTAGTACTCAAACAGTATGTTTCACTTTGTGTTTCTATGTGGGTGCAAACTGTTGAAATCTTTACTTAATGTATACTAAATTGATCTTCTATATATAAAGAGAATTGAAAATGAATCTTAATGTGAATGGAAGGGGAGAGGGAGCGGGAGAGGGGAGGGTTGCGGGTGGGAGGGAAATTATGGGAAGGGGAAGCCATTGTAATCCATAAGCTGTATACTGGAAATTTATATTCATTAAATAAAAGTTAAAAAAAAAAGAAAAGAAAATACTTCTAAGATCCCTGGCATTAAAAGCATGTGCATAAATTTAATTTTACCATTTATTAACATTCTCTTTCTGTAGCATTAACTAGTATTCCTTATCCCTCCAAATGGAGTTCAGGTAAAATAGAGTCAAGGTGCCAAAGAGGAACTTATTTTCAGTTTTAGTTCGGACAATAGAATCAGAAGGATCTAAAAGGAGGTAGTACACTGCCTGTAGGGAGGAAACTAGAACTGTAAGGTATATCTCAAATGTTGGTTTTATGAATAGAGAGTGGTTTCCACAAAGGTTTTTCTAATGTACTCTACTGAAAAATAATGCCATTCCAGCGCCCAAGAGGAGGATTTTCCTTCCACCGTAGGGAACTTTGGTATTTCAAGTTCTCAAGAAAACATACAACACAGCAACTTGGAACTCACTTCCAGGAACTCCCAGAAGTTAATGGTGAGATTTTGCATGAAGCTGAAAGCTCTCATGGGTGACCCCACAATTTGGGAGAACTGGGGGAAGCACAAATTACATTAGGAAATATAATCCAGAATCCTATCTTTACAGAGATTATCACTCACTGGGAGAAAGCAAACATGCAAGCATGAGAAGTTCAATCCATCTTCTAATTAATGAATTTATGGTTTGAATATTTACCATTTATCATCAGATTTGAAGTGTGTGTAAGATGGTTTGACTTAAAATGGGATACTTGAGAAATTTATCCTTGGGAACCTTTCAGGGATGTGTTGCAGAGGAGCTGCTTCACTGATAGGCCAGTCTTTGTACCTCCTTGCAAACATGAATAATAATGAAAATTGGTTTATTTAGTTGTTGAAATTTCCAGGAAATATCAAAGAAAAATAAAAGCAATAAAATATAAAAATTTTAAAATGTCTTATATACTGTAAGTTTCCAAATCTGACCATATATCAGAATTCCCAAAAGAGCTTTTCAGAATGCTCACAATATTGGACAGGTCTAACACTGGATAGCCTAAATCATTAAGTATAGTGGGGCTTAAATATTTTTGTAAAATTTCCCTAAAGTGATTTTAATATTGTTCCAGTTTTAGGAATCATTGGAATAAACAATACCAAGGGAAATCAAGAACAGTACAGGGGCCGGCACCGTGGCTCACTTGGTTAATCCTCCGCCTGCGGCTCCAGCATCCCATATAGGTGTAAGTTCTAGTCCCGGGTGCTCATCTTCCAGTCCAGCTCTCTGTTGTGGCCCGGGGGGGCAGTGGAGGATGGCCCAAGTGCTTGGGCCCCTACACCCACATGGGAGACCAGGAAGAAGCACCTGGCTCCTGGCTTTGGATTGGCACAGCATCGGCCGTGGCGGCCATTTGGGGAGTGAACCAACGGAAGGAAGCTCTTTCTCTTGTCTCTCTCTCACTGTCTATAACTCTACCTGTCAAATAAATTTTTTTTTAAAAAAAGAACAGGACAAATCTGTAAAGGTTGGAATTATCAGACAATTTTCCACTGAAAAACTGAGACTTTGGAGGCATTGTGTAACAGAAAGGGTGACATCTGAACCAGAAACCAAATCTTAAACTATGTGGAAAGGAGAGTACATTAGGTTGGTGCTAGCAGTTATTAGAAACAAAACTCCAAAATAGAGTGACTTAAAACAACAGAAGTATATTTTTCCTTTAAGCAGTCATATAATGATGCTGTTCCTGCTTGATTGACAGTTCACTACCTAGGAGTATAGACAGGGCTGGTCTATACTCTAACTTCATAATCCTGTAGACTTTCTCATATTTTATATACATTTGATGAATGAAAGATTCCCTTGATCCTGGATGAGAAAAATCCCTCCCCTGGATGAGAATCACATTATACCTGTTCACATTTCATGGGTGAAAACTAATGATATGACCATCCCTACATGCAACTTGGAAGGCACTGGGTTGGACAGGAGGCTATAAATTGTAGTTCCTGTCTGGACAGCAGCCTCACAGTAACACAACATCATAGCATAAATCTGGGTGCACAGCAAATCACTTTCATGACAGTGGAGTGGGAAGCAAAGTCTAAATAGAAATGAGTACTCTTAATACTATTCTGTTAAAGAAATTAACCTGTTATGTCAATTTCATATTTTTGTGATGTATGAAACTCCACATTTTCTACTTTCCTTTGGACCATGAGCTGGGACTTATAATAATAATTTTCTTGTAAACATCCTTTTAGTTCATTAAACACAAGGTTTGGCTTTGAGAGTATAATGACTCCTGGAGGTCACTAACCAATAGGCACACTGCTGTCCTGGGTCATTTCATCCCCTCAAGACAGACAGAACCACCACTGTAAAAGAGAATGTAGCAGGAACACATGATTTTTTTATTGTTGTTTTTCTTTTCTAAACAGAATGAGAAGGAATTCAGCCAAGAAAACACTGAATTTTTTTTATAAGACCAATTTTCAGGAGTCTGCATAGCCAGAAGAGAGTCCTTCTAAAAAGAAAAGACATGAGAAAAGCAATCTTCAGACCTGGATGCCAAGGAAAAGAGGGCATAAAATGAAGAGTTCAAGCCCCAGAGACATATAAATTTTGTGAGATAAGTAGGTGTGTGAAGAAGCTAAAAGTAATTTTATTTCTTTTGTTACACATTTGATTTGTGTTAAGAACAATTGGTACTCTCACATAATTAAAGCAGTTCTGACATTTTTGGTGTGTTTCATTGTTGGGCTATGCACGGAATGTTCCTACTGTCTTTGTTAATGTATTTTGAATAAAGATGGGTTTTATATTCATTCTGACCTTGTGATACTACCTTGAGCTGCACAGTACTGTGTAAAATGATAAAGGAACTTTACAATGATTAATCTTGACTATTAATGAAAAAATTGCTTGTTGTCAAAAGGGAAATGCATTTTTCACTACTCTAAATTGAGTGACAGTTCAGCCTGTTAAAATTATTTTTGTAGGGGCAATGTGGCCTAGGGAAAAATTGGTTATCTTGTGGTTCTGTGGATATGAGCATATTACTCATGATTTGAAAATGTTTGAAGAAATGATATTAGTGGTGTTTGTCAAAATTAATCTAATCCTCCCTCTTTTTATTCGGTAAAAGAGAGAACTATGGATACATGATTTAAAAATATTCAAATTTTAAAAACATTTGCATTTGGCTTTGGAAATAATTTTATTTTTTCTTTCTGAACAAATTTCTTGTCCCATGCAGATTTTGTTTAGGATTAGATGAGAGTAGTAGTTAATTCTTCTTTCATTCATAACATAGCAACTTGGAAATTTGGCACAGAACTTCCAGAATATGGTCAAAAAAATTTTAAGGCTTTTGAGTGGCCAATACTGATGTCAAAAAGTCCATACATGAAGTACCAGAGATCATCCCCAGGTTCTCAAAAAAGGTATAGTTATGTCTAATTTATCAGTAGTTTTTGAACTGCTATAAGAGTTAGGAAAGTTCATTATACAAAGCAAAGAGATTGGCTAGAAAAGTTTTCAGCAATGCAAAAATACAAGCTAACACTAGAAAATCCAATTTTTATGTATTCAACAAATGTTAATTGACTAAACACTGTTTTAAGCATGGGGCTTAGAGCAGTTAGCAGAAGGCATGGAGCCTGCTTGTAATAAAGAAGTAAACAACTAAGCATGTAAATTCAGTGTAATACTTAATATAAAAATCAGGGAAAAGCTATAAACATTCACTGGAGTATATTATCTTATATGAAGTCACCAAGAAATGCCTTCCTTATAAACAGTATTTGAGCAGGGACCATGCCATAGGCTTATCATTTTTTGAAAGATTTATTTGCTTGCTTATTGATTTATTTGAAAGGTAGAGCAACAGAGAGAAAAGGAGAGACAGTGATCTAGCTACTGGCTCACTTCACAAATGGCCATAACAGCCAGGTCTAGGCCAGGCCAAATTCAGGAGCCAGGAACTCCATCCTGATCTCATACATGTGTGGCAGGGGCCCAAGGACCTGGGTCATTCTCTGCTGCCTTCTCAGGCACATCACCAGGAGGTTGAATCTGATATGGGACGTGACTTAACTTGCTGCACCACAATGCCAACCCCTGTTGGGTTATTATAGAGAGATCTTTACAGAAGGAAAAAGCGACAGGTATGGTTCCTTCCATGACAAATGGGGATCAAGAGCAATCAAGACTGCAGTAATGGTATCCCAGAAGTCTGAGCTACTACAACACAAAATGACAAGGAACACTTCCAAGATTTGACACTATAGAAGTCTAGGGCCAGACCATATGGTTTCACAGAAACTATCCAAGTGAGGAATCCCAATACAAAGCTAAATACAGGACTGATCATGGTAAGCTAATAACACACCAAATTTAATGCTCCATAAGAAGAATAGCACATTTTCATATATATATATATATATATATATATATATATATATATATATATAACCAAGTTTGTCTTAGAAGTAATTGGAGTTAGAACTATAGCTCCTAAGAAAATCCCTTTGTCTTAAAACATAAAATAATCAAGAAAAACTTTAAGTACATTGTATGTATTGTTTGAAAAGGCAGGAAACTTCACAGTCCATTTTATTAAGATTTCATCCTTGACAGAGATCAATTTCCTGAAAAATCTCAGTTCCCTGGGAGTCCTGATATATGTGGCTCTACAAATCTAACTGTTGGGTTCCCTGGACATACTGACAATGAGAGAGGGGAGAGGAGAGGGGACTGCTGAAAATGAATTAGAATAAAAAAAATTTCATTGCTAACTGAAGACCATACTTTGTTCTGACTTCTTTAGGTCTTACCTAATGTCCTCTTTCTGTACTAGAAGCATATCCAGGAAACTATATCACATTTATTTGTCCTGTCTCCCTGGACTCCTCTTAGCTGTGACTGTGACTCAGACTTTCCTTGTAGTTTTGAGGAGTTAGATATTTCATACAACACCCTTTACTGCAATTTGTATGATGCTCTTCCCATGATGAATCTGGAGTTACAGGATACGTTGAGGAAAACCTCAGAGGTGAAGTGTCAGTCTTACTGCATCACATCAAAGGTGCTTACCTTATCACTGTGATTGGTGATGTTGATCACCTCACACGGAGGCAGCACTTGTCAGACTTCTCTACTGCGAATCTATTCTCTCCTCCTCCCCGCTTTGCATAATTTACTCTTTATAAGGAAGTCAGTAAGTGCAGCCCACACTTAGAGAGTAGTGAGTCATGTTCTGCCTCCTTAAGGGTGAGGAGGTATTTGGAATTCTTCTACAAGGCATGCTTGTCTATTGTCCCTCTTATTCATTTATTTAGTAATTATATTATTAGGAATTGATAAGTATCTATTTTATACTTTGAGATATAATCCCATTTTATTTATATTGTTTCTCAAAATTTTCCAGCTTAGGCCTTTGGGAACTCTTAGAAGGCTCCTGTGTCTCATTGGCATATCTCTATCAATGCCAAAAATATTTTTTTGAGCACTTCTTTAGTTTTTTGTTAGTATAAAATGCTCTAGGCTTACCTTGCATATTTCTTATCCTAAACTGAGGAGTAGATAATTCTCCAAGGAATCTTGGTTCCTTTTTTAAAAAAATATTTTTTTGGAGAATGGTATTAGAAACCAAGATCTGAACTGTAGGTATGCTCCTTGCTACTAAGTTATTCCAGCCTGTCTCAGCTGATAAAGCAAGGAAAGATGTGTGTGTGTGTTTGTGTACCTGTGTATATATACATATCTGTAAATACTCTATGTGGGCTCATGTGTATATCTGTATCTATAGCAGGCTATGCATATGCTCATACTAATGTTTCCCACTGTATTCCATTGCCAAATGGATTACTGAGCTTTCTCTCATTGCTTGTATGTCACTTCGCAACCCAACAGTGAGAAACATGACCAGTTCCTATCCATGCATTTACTGTTTAAATCTCAGCATACATATATTATCATTTCAAAATTTTAATCCATATCCCATTGGGGCAACTTTATCAACTACTTAACTTAAGCGATTATGTTTGGTTCCTTTTTTCTTTTGTCCTACCCAATACCTTCATTTCTAAAATTTTTAGATCAGGACCTTTTACCAACATCCTCTTCAGTTAAAGTCATTTTGTACATTTATAATACAGCTAGCTTATTTTTCCAACCTCTGTATTCTATTCTTGAATCACCAGGTCTCTGCATTGATATTTTAAAATTTGCATATATCAAAGTTCACTCTTTGTGCTTTAAAGTTTTATACGTTTTTGGAAAATCCATCCAATATCATATAGGAAGTTTTTATTGCCCTGAAAATATCGCATGTGCTGTGCCGTACCAATTCAATTCAATTCCACTTGAGGAATACATGAAGCAATTAATCTTCTTCATGTACCTCTAATTTTGCATTTTTTAGAATGTCAAATAGAATTATATAGCATATAGCCTTTCGGAATGGCTTTTTTCACTTAACAGTATACACATTATCTATGTTTTTAAGTGGTTTGTAGCCTATATCTTTTTTTTTTAAAGAAAAAACATGAAATAAGGGCTGCTGCCATGGCTCACTTGTGGCCCTGGCATCGCATATGGGCATGAGCACCGGGTTCTAGTCCTGGGTACTCCTCTTCCAGTCCAGCTCTGTGCTGTGTCCCAAGAAGGCAGTGGAGGATGGCCCAAGTGCTTGGGCCCCTGCACCCACATGAGAGACCAGGAGGAAGCTCCTGGCTCCTGGCTTCGGATCGGTGCAGCACCAACCGTGGCGGCCATTTGGGGAATGAACCAACAGAAGGAAGACCTTTCTCTCTGTCTCTCTCTCTCACTGTCTAACTCTATCTGTCAAATAAAAACAAAACAAAAAAATGAAATAGTATTCCAATGTCAGGATATACTAATTTGTCCTTTCATCTATTCAAGGATGTCTTGATTGCTTTTAATTTATGGCAATTATGAATAAAGCTGCTACACACATCCTTGTGCAGGTTTTTGTGTGGATGTAAGTTTTCAAATAAGTTTGATAAATATATAGGATTTCAATTAACATTTTGTGTAGTAAGACTGTGTCCACTTTTGTAAGAAACTGCTTGTTTTCCAAAGTGGCTGTACTATTTTGCAATCCTAACAGTGATGAATGAGAGTTCTTTTTATTCCACATATTCACCAGCAATTGATATAGTCATGTTTTCTTAGATTTTAATCATCTTCATAAGTGTATAGTGATATCACCTCTAAATTTAAATCTCTAATGAAAATTTTGAACATCTTTTAATATGCTTTTTTGCCATCTGTATATCTTCTGTGGTAAAGTACCTGTTAAAATTTTTCCCAATTTTTAGTCTAGGCTGGAGGTCTACTTGAGTTCATTATAATTTTGTATACAAATATTTTCACAAATTTTTCTCCCAGTGTGTGGGTTATCTTTTCATTCTCTTAACAGTCACTTTTGCAATACAGAAATTTTCAGTTTCAATAAATTTCCATTAATCCATTTCCTGTATTTTCTTTTGCTGTCATATCTAAAAAACTCATCACCAAGCCTAAGGTCAAATAGATTTTCTGTGATGCTTTTTTCAGAAGTTTTAAAACTTTGCATTTTATATTAGGTCCATGATTCATTTTGAGTCCATACGTGTAAGGTATTTATCTAGGTTTTTACATATGAACATTCTGTCTGAAATCTACTTACTGTAGAGATAATCTTTTTTATTGAATAGCTATTGTGACTTTATAAAAATTGATTACATTTTTGTAGGCCTATTACTAGGCTTTTCTGTTCTGTTCCTTTTGTTCTTTGCCATTTCTCTTCTGTGAATATATCTGTTCTTCCACCAAAACATACTATTTTGATCAATGTTACTTTATAGTGAGTTTTGAAATCAGGTACTGTGAATCCATTAACTTTGTTCTTTGGTAATATCTTCACAAATCTTGATATTTTGTGAATCCATGTAAACTTTGCAATCAGTTTGTTGATCCATGAAAAACAGAATGCTAAGACTTCCACTGGGTTGCAATATACATATATACATATACATATGTATTCTTTTTTTCTTATTTTAATAGTGAAGACTACCATTATGATAGTGAATAGATGTAGTGAGAAAGGACATTCTTGCTTTTTTTCTCCATCCTAGGGAGAAATTTCCAGTCTTTCTCATTAGGAAGTATGAAATAGTAGATTTTCTTTAGTTAACGAAGTTCCACACTAGTATTATTTTTAATTTTCTAACAGCATTATCATGCATGAATGCTAGAAAAAGATTCATAAAATATTTTGCTACATTAATTGATATGGAATTATTAATTTCCTCCTACCTGGAGTAAATCACACTTGGTTTCTGTGTGAAATTTGTAAAATATATTGTTCTGTTTCATTTGTTAATCTTTGTTCAGGATTTTTACATCTATATTCATAAGATACATTGATATATAACTTTCTTATAGTTTTTTCAATCTGGTTTTGATATTAAGGTATTGTTGGATTCATAAGAGGTGGGGATTTTCATTTTTTTCTGCTATTTTTAGAAAAAATAGGAAGAGCAGGCATTAGTACTTTAAATGCTTGTTCCATTCACACATGAAACCATCAGGATCTGGGGCTTTCTGTTTTAGAGAGTTTTAATTATTGACTTAATTTATTTAGTAGATACTGAGTTTCTCAGGTAATTTCTCACTGTGTGAGCTTTAGTGATTTGCATCTTTGAAGGAAATGATAGATTTCATATATCTAGTTTGTAAACATAGAATTTAGTTTAGTATTCTTTAATTTTTATTTTAGCACTCATGTGATTTGCAGTGATGGTCCTATTTTTATTTCTGATTTTAGTAAGTTATTAATTCATGTTTTATCTCTTTTCAGTTGTCTTTGTTGCTGTTGTTACCTTTGCCTAGAGCACTACAAATTTGTGTTAATTTTCCAAAGAATCATTTTTCAAGTTTGTTGATTTTCTTTATTGTTTTCTATTATCCATGCCCTCAGTGTCTCTAATTACTACTATTTAGCTTCATCAGGCTTAATATACTCTCTGTTTTCCTATAGTGGAAACTTATGTTGTTTATTTTATGTTTTTTTTGGTAATGTATACATTTTATACCAATAAGTTTCACATAAGGCACTACTTTTTTTGCATCCTACAAACTTTGATATTATAGTTTCATTTTTCAGTTAGTTTAAAATACTTTCTGATATCTTTTAAGATTTCTTCTTTATCCGTCAGGTACTTATAAAAGTGTTGCTTTATTCCCAAGTATTTGGGAATTTTCCACTATCTTTCTGGTATTGACTTCAGATTTAATTTCACTGTGGTCTGTGAACATGATTCCTCTTTTTATTTGTTGAGGTGTATTTACACCATAATGGATTTTATGTTGGTGAATGTTCTGTATGATCATGAGAAGAAACTATATGCTGCTAATTTTGAATGAAATAGTTTACAAATGTCTATTAGATCAAGTTGAGTGGCAGTGTTGTTCAGTCATCTATGCCCTTATGTGCTTCGTGCCCTCCAAACTTGCCAATTACTGACATACAAAGTTGGTGTCTTCAACTCTAAGAGTGTACATTTATTTCTTACTTCAACTCTTTTTTTTTGCCTCTTCTATTAGGACACATTTTTTTAGTTACATATACACATATTACATATTTTGGGGACTTCTTGAATTATTGATTCTTTTCTCATTATATAATAAAAAATTATATAATGCCCTCTTTATCTCTGATAATCTTCCTTCTCCTGAAGTCTTTGGAATCAGTATAGCTACTATAAATTTCTTGTTATTACATGATATATATATATATATATGTATGTATATATATGTGTGTGTGGTATACATACTTTTCATACTCTTTGAGATATTCTTTTTTTCTAAAATTCACTCTGACAGTCCACTTTTTAAAAATATTTATTTATTTTATTTGAAAGCCAGAGTTACACAGAGAGAGGAGAGGCAGAGAGAGAAAGGTCTTCCATCCTATGGTTCACTCCCCAATTTGCCACAACGGACAGAGATGCGCCGATCAGAAGCCAGGAGCCAGGACTCAGGAGCTTTTTCTGGGTCTCCCAAACAAGTGCAAGGCCCCAAGGACTTGGGCCATCTTCTACTGCTTTCCCAGGTCATAGCAGAGAGCTGGATCAGAAGTAGAGCAGCCGGGTCTTGAACCGCTGCCCATATAGGATGCCGGCACTGCAGGGGGCAGCTTTACCAGCTATGCCACAGTGCTGGCCCCTCATTCAGGCTCTTTTATACTCTCTATATTAGATAATGTAAATCAGTGAAAACATATATTTGTCTTTTGGAATTTGGCTTATTTCACTAAGCATAGCAATCTCCAGTTGCATCCATTTTGTTACAAAAGTCAGAATTTCATTCTTTGTTATGGTTGAGTAGTATTCTATAGTGTATAAATGTCACTTTCATAATATACATTTTCTTTTTTTATTTTTATTAATATTAAAAAACAGATTTCATGTACTTCATAGATACAATTCTAAGAGGATAACTATACTGCTCTACTTCTCAATCTCCCCTTCCTTTCTTCCTTTCTTTTTTTCCCTTTAATTTATGTAATTACATGTTTTCAATTTACTCTATTTATAATTCTAGGCTTAATGTACTATGAGCCATAATATTCAACAAATAAAAAGTTGAAAGGCCACTGTTTCACTGAAACATATCTGAGTCCAGTATTTAGTCTTTCATAATATATTTTTTCCTCACTTGCGAGCTCATAGTAACATTTTTTAGACATGTTTTAGACTTTTGTGTGATGGCGTGTGTTAATCTGCCTGGCAATTGGGCTGTGTGTAATGTTCAGTGTATACGCCAAAGCTTCAACCTCCTCTGGAGTTTTTGTTTCTGTCTCTTGACGTTGAGCTTCTCTAAGCATGTTTCCTCACAAAGACACTGTGACTGAATGCTCTGTCCATCGTTAGCATTCCAGATACCTGCTAGTGTGGTGCTAAGGGCTGGGTAAGAGACCATGTTCTATAATCGTACTGTTAAGTACAGTCTTTTCATGGACTGGCTCCGTGGCTCACTTGGCTAATCCTCCGCCTGCGGTGCCGGCACCCTGGGTTCTAGTACCGGTTGGGGCACCGGATTCTGTCCCGGTTGCTCCTCTTTCAGTCCAGCTCTCTGCTGTGGCCCGGGAGGGCAGTGGAGGATGGCCCAAGTCCTTGGGCCCCTGCACCCTCATGGGAGACTGGGAGGAAGTACCCAACTCCTGGCTTCAGATCAGCGCAACACCAGCCATAGCAGCTATTAGGGGAGTGAAACAACAGAAGGAGACCTTTCTCTCTGTCTCTCTCTCACTGTCTATAACTCTCTCTCTGTCTCTCTCTCTCACTAATTCTGCCTGGAAAAAAAAAAGTATAGTCTTTTCATAAGCCTGTGTGTAAGTCTGTGAACTTCATGGAGATTTCTGCAGTGGTGCAGGTCTTTTCCACCCCGTCTTCTGTGCCTATGCTGTTCTCTATTTTTCCTGAACTACCAGCTCCTTTTGCCTCTATACATCCTTCCCAGCACCTCAGGGGAAGCAAGAAGGATAGATGAGGCTAAGGTTGAAGCACTTTCCCCTTTCCTGACCCTGCCAAGTGAGATAAGGGCTCTGGTAAAATCTTTTATCCCTGGAAAACAGGAGTTTGGTGGAGAAGGCTCTGAATTTACTTCACAAAAATTATGTTTCCACTCTCCCTGCCAGAGATAAAGCCCACGAAGTGGATGTCACCCACCAGGACTGGAGCGCCAGTTGTGCTATGACATAATTGCGATAGCAATCCATCAAAATTAAAATGTAAGTGTTTTGACCAGTTTACAGCTCTAGCTAGTGCTCAAAAGTAAGCACATTGCGACCATGACTCTCAGGGTGAATGTGTCATGTCACACTCCGGATTTTTGAGGTGACTATTTGCTCAGTAACTTCAGTTCTCTTTTGGGCCCAAGAAAGATTGTTTATTCTCGTTTTGCCTCACTTTTTCTTGCTGTAATCATAGAAGTGATGACTTCCAGGCTCCCTAAGCAGAATTGAAGACTGAAGTCCTGAGGTTGATATTGTGGTATCTCATTATGCATCCCATATCCGAGTGCCAGTTTAAGTGCCAGCTGCTCCACTTCCAATCCAACTACTTGCTAATTTGCTTGGAAAAGCTGCAAATGATGTTATAAGTACCTGTTTCCCTGCAACTCATGTAGGAGATCCAGATGGAGTTCTTGCCTCGTGGCTTTGGCCTGGCTCCGTCCTGGCTGTTACCAGTGGATAGAAGGAAGCATTTGTTCTCTCTCCCTTTCTCTCTCTCTCCCTCTCTCGTTCTGCCTCTCTCCCACCCTTTCTGAAACTCTGCCTTTAAAATAAATAAATAATGAAGTCCTCTGAACAAGAATATTTTAAGCAGAGATAAAACATCAAATGAATGGGCTAATCATCAATGTAGATAATACACACATGAAAAAAACTTATAATTTTTTTGCTCTTGAAATACATTAATTTCATATCATTCTTGTGTTATTTTTCTTTGTAACAATCACTATAAGTTGTATTCTCTTGTTGATTCTACCAGGCTTTTTTTCTCAACCTTATTGTTGCATTTAATCTGGGTATATTTAATTATTTTATAGAAGCGCAACAGTGTGGTTTTGAAGGATTAGAAATTCTAACTTTACTGTTTTCTTACACTCATATGAAAAGAACTCAGATGCAGTGACATAGAAAGCTGTGTGTGAGCTACTGAGATAAATAATACACATCATGAATGATTTCTCCTAGTAACTGCATATTGGCAAGACACTTTCTGCATGATGACAAGGATTTTTCATCTCCTCAGTATATTTGTTTGAGAATGGCATGTGATGTTAACATACCATATGTTTCTGGGTTCTAACAATATTTTTAATCACTTAGTGTGTTCATCCATGAGGTAAAAGCTGCTATCTCATTCAAGCCCATTATACAAATTAGAAGCCTTTGTTCTTTTCCTGTTTTGTTGGGAGGCATTAACATGGACACTATCAACCTACTGGAGCTGGAAGTAATGGGGTGAAATTGCTCACACCATTACTTTAAATTGAAATGCATGCAGTTTATCTGCACAGAAGTCATGGGACTCTTACTTGATAGACGAAAACGTTGAATATTAAACTTCAAACAGCAAAACAAAAACCCAGTACATTTTAAAGCATTTTTCTCAGAACTTTTACCTGTACAATAATTTTAGAGAATTCCTTATATTTATATCTAGTTACTTCAATCTCTGACTATAACCTCTGCCTAAAAAAAAAACAGACATTTGAAACAGAAAGCATATCCTATGGAACAGAAGTTTTATTCTTTCTATTTTCATGTGGTACTATAAATTAATTTTAGACTCATTATTAAGTAGGAAATATGCATGCATCATTAATTAGCCACTAATGATCCTACATGAATGGAGAAAGCTTGAGCTAACCAATTTCCTATCATTAAGCCAATTTTGTTTAAAGAAAGTTCATGGTCTTACAAAGGAGAATATTTCAAAAGATCGTTTCTGACTAATACTACCTTTATTGTCTGCTTCAACACAAAAGTGTGCTAGGAGAAAACATGGCATTTTATAACACAAGCTATTTTAAAGCAGATGGGCTATGTCAATCTCGAAGACAGTTTCTGCACTTGTTCCTATAGAAATCATAAATGTGCCAGGAACTATGAGGGTGTCATGCTAGCAAAATATAATAAAACTTCAGGCATTTTTCATTTCTGAAACTATAATAAAATAATAATTGTGCTTCAAAAAGCTTCTTTCTGTGGATCAAATATGCAGAATTGATAGTCAGCTTTCATCCTTTTGAGCATATGCTTTTGAAATTACCACTCACTGGTGGAATCATAGAAATAAGCTCCAACACCTTAGTTTTACTTACAGGAAAGTGGAGGCTCAGCTGACAGCCCTGCTTCATATTTCACTGAGAAATGGAAAGAAGGAAGAGGGCTTTCATAAATTCCTTCACTACATCTTCCTACCTACCAGCCTTAAATGACCAGATTTAGCCTTCTGTTCAGACCCTATCTAAATCCAGCCTTTCCACCGCAAGTCAAATCTCATCCCTTCTGCCTAATAAGAGAAGCACTGCAAGAGTCCTCCCTATCCTTCCTGGCACCATTAATCTTTACTTTCTCTTGGGTCATTTTCATCATTATTAGAAGACGCTATTATTTTTCTCTTCTTAACAAAGGGAAGTGAAGTAAGACGCTTCTTCAATACACTTTCTTTGCTTGTCGTATACAACACTGTATGTTCATAGTTATCTTTCCCTCTTGCTCACTGCTTTGCTACAATCTCTTTAGCTAGATCATTGTATAGCTCCCTGACCACATATATGTCAGAGATCTACAAGGTTTGGATATTGATACTCTCCTTTCTGACACTCAAGACCTGGTACTCTCATTGGGATGTAAAACTTTGAAGACCACCTACATGGTGACAGCTCCCCCATGCATTTCTCCAGGGAAATTTAGTGTCAAAGATCCAACTGTTTATTCATCATCTTAAACCAAATGTTTAATAATTACACCAGATTCAACAATCCAAACTTAACTCTTGGTTTTTACCCACAATATGATCCACAACTAGTTTAGCTCTTTCAGTAGCTATAAATTCTTCATTCCAGGGTTTCAGGACAAAAAATTAGAATAATTTTTATTTTTTATTTATTTAAAAAGAAGCATGACATGTAGTGAGGGAGAGTCAGAGAGAGTGACAGAGATTTTCCCTTTTTGGTTCACTCCTCAATGCCTACAACAGCTTGGGCTAGGCCAGGCCACAGCCAGCATCTTTACTTATAAAAAGTACAATAAATAGTATGAAAAAAACCCTGTTCCTCAACAGTCAAGATAAAGGCTATTCAAAATCATCACATCTCGAACTGTCAATTTCACTATTATAGATTACCTTTTAGATGCTCTATTAGTTACTACAGATCAGGGAGAACATATGATATTTCTCCTTTGAGGACTAGCTTATTTCACTAAGTATGTTTTCCAATTTCATCCATTTATGCAGAAGACAGGATTTCATACCACTGTGTAGTATTCCATGGTGTACATAGCCCAGAATTTCTTTATCCAGTCTCCAGTTGACAGGAATTTGGGTTGATTGCATGTATTAGCTACTGTGAATGGAACTGTAATAAACACTGACGTACAGATGACTCTCATATACTGATTTCATCTCCCTTGGGTAAATTCCCAGGAGTGGGATGGCTGGTTCATATGTTTGGTCTATATTCAGATTTTTGAGGTATCTCCATGCTGTATTCCACAGTGGCTGTACCAGTTAACATTCCCACCAACGGTGGATTAGGGCATTTTTTCCCCCACATCCTCACCATCATTTGATGTTTGTTGATTTCTGTATGAAAGCCATTCTAATTGGAGTGAGGAGGAACTTCATTGGAGTTTTGATTTGCATTTCCCTGATAGCTAGTGATCCTGAGCATTTTTTCATGTGTCTGTTGGCCATTTGGATTTCCTCTTTTGAAAAATGTCTGCTTAAGTCGTTTGCCGATTTCTTAACTGGGTTGTCTGTTTTGTTGTTGTTGAGTTTCTTGAGCTCTTTATATATTCAGGTTATTCTTTCTTTATCAGTTGCATAGTTTGCAAATATTATCTCCCATTCTGTCAATTGCCTCTTTATTTTGCTAAGTGTTTGTTTTGCAATGCAGATGCTTCTCAATTTGATGTAATCCCATTTGTCAATTTTGGCTTTGATTTCCTGTGTCTCTGGGGACTTTTCCAAGAACTCTTTGCCTATGCCATTGTCTTGAAGAGTTTCCCCAATGTTCTCTAATAATTTGATGGTATTGAACCATAGATTTAGGTCTTTAATCCATTTTGAGTGGATTTTTGTGTAAGGTATAAAGTAGGGGACTTGCTTTATACTTCTACACGTGAGATCCAGTTTTCCTAGTACCATTTGTTAAACAGACAGTTCTTGCTGCAAGGATTGGTTTTAGATCTTTGGCCAAATATAAGTTGGTTGTACATGTGTGGGTTGATTTCTGGAGTTGCTATTCTGTTCCATTTGTCTATCAGTTTTTGTACCAGTATCAGGCTGTTTTGATTATAACTGCCCTGTAGTATGTCTTAAAATCTGATATTGTGATGCCTCCGACTTTATTTTTGTTGTGTAAGATTGCTTGAGCTATTTGAGATCTCCTATGCCTCCATATGAATTTCAGCATTATTTTTTTTTGATATTTGAGAAGAATGTCATTGGTATTTTATTTGCATTATGTTGAATCTGTAAATTACTTTCAGTATTATGGACATTTTGATGATATTGATTCTTCCAATCCATGAACATGGAAGATTTCTGCATTTTTTGTGTGTCTTCTTCTATTTCTTTCTTTAGTGTTTATTGTTCTCAGTGTAGAGATCTTGGCATCTTTGGTTAAATTTATTCCAACGTATTTGATTTTTTGTAGCTGTTGTGAATTGGATTGATCTTAGAAATTCTTTCTCAGTTGTGGCGTTGTCTATGAATACAAAAGCTATTGATTTTTATGTGTTGATTTTATATTCTGCCACTTTACCAAACTCTTTTTAGGAGTTCCAGTAATCTCTAAGTGGAGTCTTTTCCCTATAAATAGAATTATGTCATCTGTAAAGAGGGATATTTTGACTTCCTCTTTCCCAATTTGTATCCCTTTGATTTCTTTTTCTTGCCAAATGGCTCTGGCTAAAACTTCCAAAACTATATCAAATAGCATTGGTAAAAGTGGTTCTGGACCTTAGTGGGAATGCTTTCAACTTTTCCCCCATTCAATAGAATTATGGCCATGGGTTTGTCATAAATTGCCTTATGTTGAAGAATGTTTATTATGTACCCAATTTACTTAAAGTTTTCATCATGAGGGCTGGTGCTGTGGCACAGTGGGTTAAAGCCCTGGCCTGAAGCGCCTGCATCCCATATGGGCACCAGTTCTAGTCCGCGCTGCTCCTCTTCCTATCCAGCTCTATGCTATGGCCTGGGAAAGCAGTGAAAGATGGCCCAAGTCCTTGGGCCGCTGCAACTATGTGGGAGACCCAGAAGAATCTCCTGGCTCTTGGCTTTGGATCAGCACAGCACCAGCCATTGCAGCCATCTGGGAATAAACCAGTCTATGGAAGATCTCTCTCTCTCTGTAACCCTGTCTTTCAAATAAATAAAAATAAATCTTCAAAAGGAAAAAAAAGTTTTCACCATGAAAGAGTGTTTTATTTTATCAAATGCTTTCTCTGCATCTATTCAGATAATCATATGGTTTTTGTTCTTCAATTTGTTAATGTTATGTATCACAGTGATTGATTTGCGAATGTTGAAGCATCCCTGCATACCAGGAATAAATCCAACTTGGTCTAGATGAGTGATTTTTTTGATGTGTTGTTGGATTCAATTGGCTTATACTTTGCTGAGGAATTTTGCATCTATGTTCATCAGGGAGATTGGTCTATAGCTGTATTTCTCTGTTTTATCTTTTTCAGGTTTAGGAATTAAGGTAATAATGGCCTCCTAAAAAGAGTTTGGGAGGATTCCCTCCCTTTCAATTGTTTTGAGTAGCTTGAGAAGAATTGTAGTAAATTCTTCTTTGAATGTCTGATAGAATTTAGCAGTGAAGACATCCAGTCCTGGGCTTTTCTTTTTGGGGAGGATCTTTATTACTGATTCAATTTCCATTTTGGTTATTGGTCTATTTAGGTTTCCTATGCCTTCATGGCTCAATTTGGAAATATGTGTGTGTCCAGGAATCTATTCATATCTTCTAGGTTTCCCAATTTGTTGGCATGCAGCTCTCTGTAATATTCCTGATGCTTCTTTTCATTTCTTTGGTATCTATTGTTACATTTCCTTTTTCATCTCTGATTTTATTGATTTGTATCTTCTCTCTCTTTTATTTATTTACTTATTTATTTATTTATTTTGGGTTATTTGGGCCAATGATGTGTTTGTTTATTTTTCTATTGTTTATTTTATTTTTTCAGAAAAAAGCTCTTCATTTTGCTGATCTGTATTTTTTTGTTTCAATTTTTTTATCTCTTCTCTAACTTTAATGATTTCTTTTCTCCTGCTAGTTTTGGGTTTGATTTATTGTTGTTTTTCTAAGTTTGTGAGATGCATTGATAGCTCATTTATTTGGTGCCTTTCCCATTTCTTGATGTAGGCACCTATTACTACAAACTTTTCTCTTTACACTGCTTTTGCTATATCCCATAAGTTTTGATATGTTGTATTGTCGTCTTCATTTATTTCCAAAAATTTTTAACTTCTCTTTTGATTTCCTCTATGACCCACTGTTCATTCAGGAGCATGTTGTCTGCATATGTTCTGGAGATTCTTGAGTTGTTGATTTCCAGCTTCATTCCATTGTGGTCAGAGAAGATGCATGGTACGATTTTGATGTTTTTTAATTTGCTGAGACTTGCTTTATGGCCTAGCATATGGTCTATCTTAGAGAAAGTTCCATGCACTGGTGAGAACAATGTGTATTGTGCAATTGTAGGATGAAAAGTTCTGTAGATACCTGTTAGGTCCCTTTGTTCTATAGTGTCAATTAGTTGTTTCCTTGCTGATTTTCTGTCTGGTTGATCTGTCCAATGCTGAAAGTAGTGCTGAAGTTCCCAATTACTATTGTATTGGAATCTATGTCTCCATTTAGATCCATTAGCATTTCTTTTACATAATAGGTACCCTGTAATTAGGTGTGTATATATTTATTATAGTCACATCTTCCTGTTGAGGTGATTCCTTAATCATTACATAGTGCCCTGCTTTGTCTCTTAACATTTTTGTGCTAAATTCTATTTTGTCTGATACTCGGATGGCTATAGCTGTTCTTTTTTTGGTTTTAATTTTTAAATATCTTTTTTCTTCCTTTCACTTTCAGTCTGTGGGTATCTTTGTTGGTGAGATGTGTTTCTTGTAGGCAGCAAATAGATGGGTCTTCTTTTTAAATCCATTCAGCCAGTCTGTACTATTAACTGGAGAGTTGAGGCCATTTATATTCAAGGTGACTATTGATAAGTAATGACTTGACTCTGCCATGTTTCCATCAATATTTCTATTGTTTCCTTTGGATTTCCTTTGTACTTTTAATGAGAGATTTTCTACCTTCATCCTCTTTCATACTCATGACTGTTTCTGTGTGTAGCACATCCTTAAGCATCTTTTGTAAGGCTGGATAAGTGGTGATTAATTCTTTCAATTTGTGTTTGTATGGAAAGTCTTTACTTCACCTTCATTCATATAGGAGAGTGTAGCAGGGTTCAGTATTCTTGGTTAACAGTTTTTTTTTTTCTCTTAAGACTTGGAATATATCTCACCATTCTCTCCTAGCCTGTAGGACTTCTGATGAGCAGTCTGCTGTGAGTCTAATTGAAGATCCTCTGAAAGTAACCTGGCATTCCTCTCATGCACATTTCAGAATGCTTTCTTTATATTTTATTATGGAGGGTTTGACTACAATGTGTCATCATGAAGATCTTTTCTGGTTATGTCTATTAGGAGTCCTACATGCTTTCTGTGCTTCCTTGTTTTCTCCAAATTAGGGAAGTTTTTCTGTAATTATTTCACTAAAAATACCTTCTAATCCATTCTCTCTTTCCACCCATTCAGGAACTCCTAAGATCCATATGTTGGGTCATTTGATAGTATCCTAAAGACCTTCAACACTGTTTTTTAGTTTTCTCATTTCTTCTATTTTTTCATCTTTTTTAAAATTTGGTCTGACTGTAAAATTTCCAGAAACTTGTCTTCTAACTCGAATATTCTTTCTTCTGCCTCATTTTTTATTTATTCTATTGACTTCTTTACTTCCAATATTTCATTTTCATTTCTCTTTAAAATTTCAATTTCGTGGGAAAAATTTTTAATCACATCATGTATGGATTTCTTTAATTCATGGATTTGCTTCTGATTACTTCTAAGTAATTCTATGGTCAATTTTTAAAATTCTTTTTCTGGCATTTCTTCAGTCTAATCTTCACATTAAAGAATGGAAATGTTCTTGCATCCCCTTGGGAGTTGTCATGTTATCTTTCTTATTCTTGTTTCTTGAATTGCTGCATTTATTTATAGGCATTTTTGGCAATATTTTTTCCCTGTGATGCCTTTTATCTTTGGACTATACCTCTGTGGCTTAGTAGAGTGTCCACTCTTTCAGTGAATACCCAGAAGTGTGCGCAGTGTGGCCAGGAAGCACTGTTCAGTGCTCAAGGGTGAGGGGTATGTCCAAGGTGACATCCAAGTTGGGCATGGTAAATCTCTCTCTTTATATTTTATTCGGAGGGCAGGTTTGATCAGCTCTGTTGGCATAGTCTCCTACTCACCTCCTTTTCTCCAAGAAGACCAATGCCTGTGTGCTAGCCCCAGTGAGTACAATATTCATCCACGCTGCCACAAGAACCATACAAAGGATCTGTGCAGTCCTTGGTGTGAGCATGGATCCTGCAGCAATGACCTTCACTGGGGAATCAAGGAGCCCTGAGTGTATGAAGCCACCCACAGTGACTGCCAAAGACCCAACCATGCCCTGCACCCTCCCACATAGCCACAGTTTTTTCACAGTCCCAGCACACACGGCTCCCCACAGTCATGAGAACCCGGGCCCCTATCAAGTCTCCCAGCCAGACTCAGGCATCTCCTCTCAGCTGGTTGCTGGGTATGCAGACACAAGCTGGCACAGCTCTTATGTGTGTCCAAAATGGCATCTGCCCTCTGTTGGCTAGTTACAGGATGCCAGTGCTGGGTGTTTAGGGAGAAATGTGCTCCCTTTTTTCCCTCTGGGTTGACAGGTACACTGGACTCATGTCAGCTTTATCACCAGTGTCTTGGGCTGCTATAGTCTGGTTTCATCTCACTCTCCAAAGACAGTGCTGAAGCTCTTAGCTGCTGGAGTTCTGAGTTGTGCATACCCACACCCACCACACAGATCCACGGTGTCTCTGTAATTTGCATGGAGTTTCCTCTACTGTTTTCTCCCTAACTGTTCCCTGAGAATACATGCTTTCCACTTAAAAAAAAAAAAAAAAACAACTATCTTCCTCTAGACTAGAACAGTTAGCTCCCTCTCTATTCCACCATCTTGGAATTTCACATTTTTTTTCTCCTTTTGTAAAGGCCATTATGGGACAGGTCTGGTGACTCAAATGATCACATTACTTCTATCTCATAATGTTGAAATATCGACTTGAGGCTTCCAGATAGCCATCATAAGGAAAACAGGAGGTGGAAAAATGGTGATTCAGCTCAAAAATAACTAGCTGCACCTGGAACTTGTCTTGTGTTATGCTAGAATTTGACATATATCCCTGGCTAACTTCAAGGAATATGAGGACTATAAGGGGCAGTCAATATTATTTCCACAAGTCACAATTGGAAAAGGAAATAGTGGTCAGTTAATCTCTATTCTAGTTTTAACCTCATTATATGATAGTTACATGTTTGTATGTTTTCTTCATTAGGAGTACAAGCTCCTAGAGGGTAAAACTCACCATTTTATCTTTGTGTTTCTCCTAATCCCTAGTTAAATTAGAGTAGACTCAATTAATGCTATTGTTACATTTATTGGCCAGGATATGTATTTTAAGTTATATTCCCAGGAAAGAGACACTGAGATAAAGATTAATAAAATTCATTAAGTCTTGGGATTAGCAAATATGGAAAAGTGAAGACAGCTCTATTGAGCAGAGAAGTTAAGCTTTGATGCAATCTTGATGGAAGGCTTAAATGAACTCATTCTCTAAAGCTGAGATGGTGAGTAGTTTCAGTTTGGGGAGAAAGTCAAATTTTATGTCCCCACATCAACCAGCCATTGGATGTAGGCTGCCACAGAAAGAATATGGCCTTGAAAGAGGAGGTCCTCTTTAGATCAAGGTAACTCCCAACGAAAAAGTCCCATAGTTCTGAAGACAACATCTGGGCATTGTAGCATAGTGTCCACTGTCATTATACAAAAATTAAAGGCATTTTATTGGATAATGCATTTGAACTGTCCTATCTAAGTAAATATGTCGCCTTACTTTGCTAAGAGTCATATCTAATAGTCTAATGGATCCATGTTGCTTAAAACTGGAAATGACCGTACTTGACAATTTAAGCTTAAAGTTTTGTGACATTCAGTATATTCCTTTTGTTCTAAATAAAATTCTATTGTAATTTTTAAACCATACTTTCAGTCCTCAATATAAAAATTGCTTTCCTGAATACAAATTCAACGTTTTCATCCTAACATGTTTTTACATCCACAGATATTCAGCTGTATGAGTAATTTAAGCTTTTCAGTTGGGAACTCGTTTCATCAATGCATTTTATCTGTTCAAAAAACAGTCCATGTGCACAAAAGCTAATGTCTAAATAGAATTTACATCAACATAAAAGTATGTTATGCAGATATTGATTAATATAGAGTACTTGTTAGCTCTTTAATAGACTCCAATAAATGAGAAAAAATTAAGATTGACTTAGTATTTAAATTGACAGTATTACCTTTATGAATGCCATCCATTTGTATGTGTGTATGTGCGTGTGTGTGCACACGGACAATGCCACATAATTTAGCTCTTTTTTTGTGTGTCCCAGTCAGTCAGGTTGGTATAACAAAGAACCAGAGACTGGATTAATAAAGTGCAGAATTTTTTTCCTCACGATTCTTAAGCCTGGAAGTCTGAGATTAGGGTGCCACAACAGTTGGGTTATGCTGAGGGCCCCCTTCTGGCCTGCAAATAGCTGAATTCTTATTTCTTTCCATGGTAGAAATCAAGCAAGAGAGCTTTCTAGTACCTTTTATAGTGACACTTATCTCCTGTGGGTTCCACTCTCATGACCTAAATACCAGCCTCCAGAAGCCATATATCATTGGGGTTGGAATTTCAAGTTATGAATTTTGATGAATCATGAACATTTAGTTATTAACTCCTTGTTTTCTTTTTCCATCTTTAAAATGTATATTTTTAAAACCCTGATATAAAGCAATAAGTAATACATAGTAATAGATAATTTAAAACATCTCAGAGTGAATTTGCTTTATAAATATATAAGATATCCTTTCCTTTGTATATGTATATGTAGAAAGCAAGTCTAGTACTAGCAAATAGTTGTTGATCTTGACGTAGATAGTGTGTCAATTTGATGACAAATCAAATAAAATCACATGAGATATGTCCTTAGAGTTAAGTAGCCTGCAATGCTTTAGGGGACTTGAATATCTGAACAAGAGTTACTCATGGAAAGGTACTATAACAGATATAGATTCAGAGTATCATGGAACACACAGGAATAGAAAAGTCTGCATATGGTAGTGTTAAAAAGGTAAGATAGTCAACTTTCCATGTAGCAAACAATTCCAAAATATCAGTGGCTGAAAACATCAAGTATTAACTTCCATGCTGATGGTTTTGCAAGTCAGCTATGGTTCAGCTGATTTACATTTGCTGTGTCTGAGCAGGATGGACCCAGAGCTTCCTCTCGGGATCAAATTGGCCCTGTGTGTCTGTATTCAAGAGCTGACTGAAGTGGAGTACTGAAGTACATTTTTCTCACGACAGATCACAGCCATGCAAGAGGCAAACCAAGTCAAATAAGCATGTCTGAAAACTCTGCTTATGTCCCATATACTCACTAACATTCCATTGACCAAAGCAAGTCTCATGACCAAGATCAACATTGATATGACAAGGAAATATGTGAAGTACTGAAAACTCACATGGACAATCCATGGATGCAGATGCCTTAAAATGTGTGCTATTGAAGCTTCAGACACAGTGACTACAAATTCCCAGGACAGTGGTGATTCATTCACTGATCAGAGCCAAGGCTGAGAGGCAGCACTGCTCCTTCTCCCATACTCACTCAATCTCTTGCTTTGTTCCTCCAATCCCAGGCAGTTTATGAGCACACACACTGGTGCAGAAACCAACTCTATGATGGGGCTCAGCACCAGGAACTTTTCCAGCCCCATACTCTCCACTTTGCTCCCAGGGTGTCCTGAAGAGGGTGGTCATGCTCCCTGGGAATTTACACAGCAAGTTAAATATACATAGCCAGAAAATCTGAAATCTGGATTGGCCCAAAACCTCCCTACATCAGACTGTGCATCACTTTCCTGGTGGTTCAACCTCCTTGGATCCCTTCTTGCCTCCAGTGTCCCTGTTCCTGCTAGGATAACAAGATCTGTAGCTTGTAGTAACATGCTACAGAAGAAACATAAAGTCACCATGGCCCAGGGTGCTTCCTGAAGGAAAAATTTGCCTCTTAAAATTATTCACCATAACCTTGGTGTGAGCCATTCTCCCCTTACTCAATAACCACTTATTAAATGGCTAATGCCTGTTACACACAGGTTTCACAGGCTTCCTGAAGATTGCTGTTCTATACAAGTGCTCAGAAGTAGTTCATGCTCAGCTCTGACTCCAGGAAACACTTTTTCCCTTTCTACCTCCCTTCGTGCTCCCCTTCACAAGAGTCCTTGAGGAAGGTGGGTTTTGCTAACCAAGAATGTACTTTAGCTAAAATATTTACTGAGGAATACAATTAAAAGCTTTACATTGGGCAGGATCCAAGATGGATAAACAGGGAAAAGACATGCTGATTTTGGCCACTGGAAGATACCAGAAGGAGAATGGAAGAACTATGTTCTCAGGGGACAGTTGGAGGGAAGTTTTCAATGGAAAGTCAACAGAAAATAAAAGAGAGTCCAGCCTGAAGAGCTGGCAAGAGGCAGGGAGCTCACTTAACTCTGTGAGGGGAAGGTATGCTGCTTTCCTCCCTTCCCCAAACCTAGACACTCCAATGACTGGTGGGGAAGTGCTACCTTCCAAGAATTAGGCAAATAGAGGCTATGGTGGCCCATACCCCAGTGGATTTTATCTGAGGGAGAAATGCATGGTCCTTACTTACTTCCAGTCCAGTCTGGAGAGTTGACAGGGGGTATATGCCTACTAAGCACCATCAAGGGAGAACACTCAGTTCCACTCACAGCACCTATCTTCCTCCATCAAAGGGTAGGACTGAACTTGCTGAGGTGCAACACCAACTCATTTATTTTGGGCAGACAGCTGACTCCAGGGATGGGGCAGCTCTCTCTGTGAACAGGAAGGATCCTAGGGTAGAGAGTGAATCCCTTGCACCCTGTGACTGTGGGAACCTTGTGACTGTGAGACAGACTAGAAAAAGAAGGGCATGAGGTGTGGCTGAGTCTTAGGGTAATCATTGGGTCCAACTCCAGAAGCACAGAACTCCCTGAGTGCGAGAGGACATAGATCTTTTGTGCACTGTTTCTAAGTGGGTGGAATGAGCAGGCACTGTGAGTTCACCCTAGGCAATTTGGTCACCTTGGCACAGAGAAGGGTTAAACTGCACCAGTTCAGCACATGAGTCAGCACAATCATCCCTCAGCCCTACTGACAATAGAGGAGATCTACCATACCCAATGTGGGTGTCACTCTGGACCCTTGCCCCACCCACAAATGCTGGCCAGAGCTTCCTGGCCCTGCTCAGGATACATCTCTGAGTATCTGCTGAAGGTACAGGTATTCCAGTAAGCCATACAAGCACATTTCCAAGAACAGGCCTTCAGAGGAGGCACCAACAGTGTTTCCCTAGATGTGAAAAATTAAATGTAAAAATACAAGAATCATGAACAAGGAAGACAATGGGATTTCCCAAAGAGAACACAATGAAACTTCAATATTAGACTGTGAAGATGAGATCAATTAAATATCTGAAATAGAACTCGAAAAATGATTTAAAAATTACAGAAAACACAGAGAAGCGACTACATATATGAGTTAAGAAATCTCTACATGACATGGATGAAAAATTCTGCTGGAAGATAGAGCTATTAAAGAAATATCAAACAAATATTAGAATTCAATACACGAAATGAAAATTATAGTGGAAAATCTTGACACCAGACTTGGGTGAGGCAGAAGACAGTATGTCTAAACTAGAAGACAAACCTTTGGAAATATCTCAGTGAGACACAAGGGAAAAAAATAAAAAAGTATAAAAATAAAAAACTGTCTTTGAAATTTGGGATACCATCAAACAGCCAAAAAGTGTGTCTTAGAAATTTCTGAAGGAATTGAAAAAGCAAAATGGCTTTCAAGACCTATTCAGTGAAATAACAGCAGAAAGTCCCTAATTTGGAGAAAACTGTGACCTCCAAATATAGTAAGCGCATAGAACACCTAATAGATGAGAAAAGATATTTACACTGTAGTCAAACTTTCAAAACTAAAGCATAAAGAAAAGATCCTGAAATGTGCAATAGAGAAATGCCAGATTGCCTTCAAAGGAACTCTAATTAGGGTGGCAACAGATTTATCAGCAGAAACTCCACAGGATAGGAGAGAATGGAGAAACATGGTCCAAGTCCTACAAAGAAATCCTGTCACCCTGCAAAGCTCTCATTTATGAATGACAGTGAAATAAAGACTTTCCATAACAAACAGAAATTGAAAGAATTTATCAACACTCTTTCAGCCTTACAAATGATTCTAAGGATGTACTACACACAGAAACAGAGAATGATAGTGTTCATTATGAATGAATGTGAGGCAGAAAACCTAGTAAAAGTACAAGGGAAATCCAAAACAAGCAATAAGAATTTTCACAGGAAAATGGCAGGACCAAGTTATTACTTATCAATAATAACCTTAAGTATAAATGGACTAAATTCTCCAATGAAAGATACAGACTAGTTGAATGGATTAAAAAAACAAGACCCATCAATGTACTTTCTGGAAAAAACACACCTCACCAACAGATACATACAGACTGAAAACAAAAGAGTAAAAAAAGACATTCCATGCAAATGGAAATAAAAGACAAGCAAGAGACATCCTAATATTAGACAAAATAGGCAAACATAAAAAGTGTTAAATGAGACAAACAAGAGTATTATGTAGTGAGTAAGGGATCAATTCAACAGGAAGATTTTACTATAGTAAATGTATATGGACCTAGTGCTAGAGTACCTGGTTATTTATTTATTTATTTTTAAATTTTTATTTATTTGTTTATTTTTTGACATGCAGAGTTAGACAATGACAGAGAGAGAGAGACAGAGAGAAAGGTCTTCCTTTTTCCATTGGTTCACCCCCCAAATGGCCGCTATGGCTGGCACGCTGTGCAGATCCAAAGCCAGGAGCCAGGTGCTTCCTCCTGGTCTCCCATGCGGGTGCAGGGCCCAAGGACCTGGGCCATCCTCCATTGCCTTCCCGGGCTACAGCAGAGAGCTGAACTGGAAGAGGAACAACTGGGACAGACATGGCACCCCAACCAAGACTAGAACCCGGGGTGCCGGTGACACAGACAGGGGATTAGCCAAGTGGGTCACGGTGCTGCCCTATAGTAAATGTATATGGACCTAGTCCTAGGGTACCTGGCTATTTAAAACAAATGTTAATGAATCTCAACGGAGACATAAGCTCCAATACAATAATAATGAGAGACTTGAATGCCCCACTTTTTTTTTTTTTTTGACAGGCAGAGTGGATAGTGAGAGAGAGACACAGAGAGAAAGGTCTTCCTTTTTGCTGTTGGTTCACCCTCCAATGGCCGCTGCGGCCGGCTCATCGTGCTGATCCAAAGCCAGGAGCCAGGTGCTTCTCCTGGTCTCCCATGTGGGTGCAGGGCCCAAGGACTTGGGCCATCTTCCACTGCCTTCCCAGGCCATAGCAGAGAGCTGGCCTGGAAGAGGGGCAACCAGGATAGAATCCAGCGCCCCAACCGGGACTAGAACCTGGTGTGCCAGCACTGCAAGGCAGAGGATTAGCCTGTTAAGCCACGGCGCCGGCCAGAATGCCCCACTTTCATAAATGGCGTATCAACTAGACAAAAAAAAAAAAATCGACAGCAGATCTAATCTACACTATTGACCAAGGGGATCCAATTGATATATATGGAATATTTCATCCCACAGCTGCAGAATACACATTGGTTTCATTAGTGCATATGGATAGACCATATGCTAGTCCATAATACACATCTCAACAAATTGAAAAAATTGAAATCATACCACGTATCTTTTCTGACCACAACGGAATGAAGCTGGAAATTAACAACATAAGAAACTCTAGAAAATATGCAAACACAAGCAGAGTGAACAACGTGCTCCTGAATGAATAGTGTGTCATAGAACAAATCAAAAGTGAAGTAAAAAAAAAAAATTCCTAGAAGGAATAAAGTAGTAAGTTGTTCCTTGACAGTCAGGAAAAGGGCTGATCAAGTCATTGTTTCTCATAGTGTCCATTTCACTTCAACAGGTTTCCTTCTAACTGCTCAGTTAATTGTCACCGATCAGGGAGAACATATGATATTTGTCCCTTTGGGACTGGCTTATTTTACTCTGCATGATGTTTTCCAGATTCCTCCATTTTGTTGCAAATGACCAGATTCCATTTTTTTTTTTACTGCTGTATAGTATTCTATAGAGCACATATCCCATAATTTCTTTATCCAGTCTTCTGTTGCTGGGCATTTAGGTTGATTCCATGTCTTAGCTATTGTGAGTTGAGCTGCAATAAAAATTAAGGTGCAGACAGCTATTTTATTTACCAATTTAATTCAACCTACTACTTTATTCCTTTTAGTATTTTTTTTGTTCTACTTAATACCATTGGTTGAACTCTTTAATTAACACACAATTATTCTTAAGTGTTTAAATTTAACTGAAAATTGATCCCCCTTAAATATAAGATTGGGAATAAGAGAGGGAGGAGATGTACATTTCAGCACATGCTCAATTGGACTTATCCCTAATGGCAGAGTTAGAAACGTGCCATGGGGTTCCAACTTGATCCCACCCAGGTGGCAAGTACCAATGCCATCTCACTAGTCAAAGTGATCAGTTTCAGTTCACAATTAATCATAATGATAGGATCAAGAGTCAAAGGGATAACATAAACAAGATTAGTGTCTGCTAGTAATAACTGATAGAATTAAAAAGGAGAGAATGATCCAACATGGGAAGTGGGATACACAGCAGACTCATAGAATGGCAGATGTCCTAAACAGCACTCTGGCCTCAGAATCAGCCCTTAAGGCATTCAGATCTGGCTAAAAAGCCCATGAGAGTATTTTAGGCATGGAAAGCCAAGACACTCTGGGAAAAAAAAAATGACCTAAATGAAAAGTCTCTCTGTGAGTGAGATCCCAGGGGAAAGAACGGGCTATCAAAGAAGGAGGTACCTTTCTCTGAAGAGAGGAGAGAACTTCCACTTTGACTATGGCCTTGTCTAAAAAGATCAATGTTGGTGAACTCAAGAAGCTTCCATAGCCTTGGAAGCTCATGACAAGAGCCTCGGGTGATTACTGATGTCATAAATAAGAGTGTCAATTGGTCAATTGCTAAATCAACAATGGGAGTCACTGTGCACCTACTCCCCATGTAGGATCTCTGTCCTTAATGTGTTATGTCAATTAATGGCATAACTAGTATTCAATCAGTACTTTATACTTTGTGTGTCTGTGTGGGTGCAAACTGTTGAGATCTTTGCTTAGTATATACTAAGTTGATCTTCTGTATATAAAGATAATTAAAAATGAATCTTGATGTGAATGGGATGGAAGAGGGAGTGAGATATGGGATGTTTGTGGGTGGGAGGAAGGTTATGTTGGAAAAAAGCCACTATAATCCAAAAGTTGTACTTTGGAAATTTATATTCATTAAAGAAAAGTTAAAAAATATAAAAAAAATTAAAAGTTCCTAGAAATGAATGAAGATGGCAACACAGCATATTAAAACTTATGAAGTACAGAAAAGGCAGTGTTAAGAGGAAAGTTTATAGCAACTAGTACCTACATTAAGAAATTGGAAAGCTATCAGATAATTGGCAAGAAGATATCTCAAGGATCTAGAAAAATAACAAATCAAACACAAAATTTGTAGGAGTAAGGAAATAACAAAAACTAGAGAAAATCCAACAAAATTGAAATAAAAAACATACAAAAGATCAGTGAAATCAAGAACTGATTTTTTTAAGAAATAGACATGATACAAATTATTGGCCCAAGTATGTAAAATGGGATAAGATCCAAATAAATAAAAATCAAATGAAAAATGAAATATTACAACAGATACTATAGAAACAAAAACAATAATCAAGAATTACTATGAATAGCTAAATGGCAACAAATTGGAGAATTTAGAAGAAATGGATAGATTTTTCTGGATACATACAATTTACCAAAATTGAGGCATAAAGACATGGAAAACCTAAATTAGATCAATAACCAAGAACGAGATTGAATCAATAATAAAAACCGGAGGCGGCAAGATGGCAGAATAGGCAGGGAGCACACTTAGTCCGGGGGGAGAGAAAGTTTAATATAAGTGGAGATACTGCAGGGTCAAGGAAGAGTAGGGGATGAAACAGCAGAGGAAACTCTTCCGGAATTAGTGATTCACAGTGGACCTGCGTGGAGAGCGTGGGAGCCCAAGTTCGGGACACCAGCGGCAGACTCAACGCACCAGCGCTGGAACGCGAGGTGAGCCGAACCTCCATAGCCCGAGATACCAGCAGGCAAGCGGAAAGAGGAGGCTAGAGGGAACGAGGCTTGAAACTCCGTGGGGAAAAGTTCACCAGGCTAACTAGAAGAGAGAGAGAAAAAAATAAAAAAAGTGACTGATACGGACACAAGTTTCTCTCTCTCCGCTCACCTCTCAAAGGCGAGCAAGACAGAGCAGGCGCCATTTTGGACATACGTCATAAGCAGGGCGACCTCAGGTCTGCACCAGCCCTGAGCCTAGCAGAAAAACCTGACTCTGGGGGGAGGGGTGAAATAACAGGAGATTAGCATCTAACTTGGCAACCCAGTGGGAGACTGCAGGAGAATTGGAGCCCACACCGAGGGCAGCAGAGATTCCCTGTGTGGTCCTTGGGAAAGAGCTTCTGATCTCTGGCTCCTGTGGGTATATCATTTGCCTGCTAACTACCTCCAATTACGTTCAGCTGTGCGGAATTACTTCCCTTTTAAATCAAAAAAAGAAAGAGAGATTTACCACACCTAACCGAGTGTCATCCTTGACACACCCTCAACCCTGAGGAACCAAACACAGCTCTCAGGCCACACTCATCTCAAGCCTCTAAGGCTCCACTGAAAGCAGACAGTCCACTTAATATAGAGCCATAGTGTAACAAGAAAAAACACCACAGTGAAGAAACCAAATATCTCCAACATGCCAAACAACAAACGCAAAAACCAAGCTAACAAGAACAAGGAAGAAACTATGACGCCCCCAAATGAAAAAGACACCCCAATTCAAGATTATGAAGATGATGAGATCGAAGAAATGCAAGAAGCGGATCTGAAAAAATTGATAAGAACATTAAGAAGTTCTCAAAAACAAATTCTTGAACTACAGAAATCCTTCATGGACAAGATAGAAAATCTCTCTCGTGAAAGTGAAATATTAAGGAGGAATCAAAATGAAATGAAACAACTAGTGGAACAAGAAACTCTGATAGTGACTAGAAATCATAATGAAATGAAGAGTTCAATAGATCAAATGACAAACACATTAGAGAGCCTTAAAAACAGAATGGGCGAAGCAGAAGAGAGAATATCAGACTTAGAAGACAGAGAACAGCAAAGGAAACAGGCAAACCAAAGAAAAGAAGAAGAAATTAGAAATCTAAAAAATATTGTCAGGAATCTACAGGATACTATTAAAAAACCCAACATTCGGGTTCTAGGAGTTCCTGAAGGCATGGGAGAAAGGATTAGAAGGCATTTTCAGTGAGATACTAGCAGAAAATTTCCCAGGTTTGGAGAAGGACAGAGGCATCTTAGTACAGGAAGCTTATAGAACCCCTAATAAACATGACCAAAAGAGATCCTCACCACGACATGTTGTAATCAAACTCACCACAGTGAAACATAAAGAAAAGATCCTAAAAGGTGCAAGAGAGAAACGTCAGATCACTCTTAGAGGATCTCCAATTAGACTCACAGCAGACTTCTCATCAGAAACCCTACAAGCTAGAAGGGAATGGTGAGACATAGCCCAGGTACTAAGAGAGAAAAACTGCCAGCCCAGAATACTATATCCTGCAAAGCTCTCATTTGTGAATGAAGGTGAAATTAAGACTTTTCATAGCAAACAGAAACTGAAAGAATTTGTTGCCACTCATCCTGCCCTGCAAAAGATGCTTAAAGATGTGTTACACACAGAAACACAGAAACATGGTCACCAATATGAAAGAAGGTAAAGGAAGGAAACCTCACAGCAAAAGATCACAGGAAGCTCAATTTCTCTTTGACATAGAATTAAACTCTGATGCTCTGTTAAAGCAATGTGTGAAAGTAATCGATTATGTTCTCTTGATGTCTGTTAAATTCTAATTGTTCAAAAACAGATGAATTTTTATTAAGAGCTATGGGTTATTTAAATATGTGCTTTTTTCAAAAATTTGAATAATCACCTTGTAACAATGATCAAATTTGGTCTATGTTATGTCATGATTTTAAGAAATCTTATTTCAACCAGATATTTTAGATTTTGAGCCTTCTTGGCATTCTTGACAGGCATTCAAAAAATCAAAGTTTCAAACAATCTGGTCTCTAAAATTTCCAGTAAATCCTGGACTTTGGTTTTTCCAGTTTGGGCCCAACTGAAAAAATCGAAGGACCTATGTCTCTCATCTTATAGAGACACCAACTAATCAGTCTATTTGGAGTATATTAGAAGGACTGTCAAGATGTGATGTGGTACCAGACTTTAAGTTTCTATAATGGAAAATGCTATTAATACAAATGTTTGAGAATTCAAAAGTCTAATGATCTTGTGTTACTAGACATGATAGTTATCTTAATGAGAAAGCCCCAGAGGCTTAAAGGGTTAAATACTTGTAAAATCCTACAGGTGCTTTCAAAAATACTGTGAAGTAAGCAAGTGCCTCTTGTTGGTTGATGAGTTTATAATTTTAAACATGGCGACTTAAAGTCTTTTGTCATTCACAGTTATATATGATCTGCTGCTCATAAAAATAAAGCGTTGTTGGTTCTGTGTTTAGCTGTCCTCCTATAGGTTCCTATGGACGTTTTCCAGCCACTTTTATTGTATTCAGTACTTTGGGATGGCTCTGTAAACAGATGAAGCCAATAATGTATTAACAGTACCAACTGAGAGAAAATATGGTTAACTGAGGTTACTAAAAAGAAAAAGCAATTCAAATCAATTGGCAATCTACAAAAAGAGTTAAAGATTTTAAAAGCTATTATTAAAATTGCTATATTGGTCTATTATGCTATATTATATGTGTGTACATATTGTATGTCCACATGGGGAAATTTTATTAAGAGTTTTATTTTAAATTGCTTATAGATAAGATTGTCCATAAATTTAAGCTGCTAAAATCAATCAAAGATACATTTTAATTTGTGGGACCTGAATCTGTGTATCATATGTTTTAGACCTGTTGGTAGAAAGAAACTAAAAACATTTTAGATGGTTGTGCTTAAGTTTACTGGTTAAACAAACTACACCATGTTAGATATTTAAGAGGTGTTTTCAAATACATGATTCTTAAAATTTATAGAAGGCATTGGACCTTCTGGTAAATGTTTTCTTAAGTTGTTATCTAATGGTTGAAACAGTTTGCTAAGTATTCATGTGATATTGCTATTGTCAGCAAGCGATCTAGGACTTGCTCCCTCATTTCTCTATTCTAAGCCCAACTTGTTCTTTCATTTCTCTATTCTCTTCAAGGTAGGAAACTAATTCTATTATGAAGGAATCTGTAGGATGCACAATTTAATCTTTAGACCTTATAAAAGAGATGGATAACATTTTTCTGTAATAGCATAGCCAAAATAAGAACTCAAATAATAATCTCATAGCTAGATTTACTTCGCCATCAGCAAAGTATACAGTAAGTAGAAAAAAACCTCCCTTTCAGACCAAAGGGAAAGAAAGTTTTAAAGTGAGAATATAATTTTCCTCATGGGCATTGTCTACCTTAGAAAAACTACTACAGAACATGCCTGTGACTATAGAGTTGTAGTTCAGGCCACCGAAGATTAGAGATGGGAAACGGGCACTCCCTTGACTTGCATCCTCTGGTCTGCTTGAACACAAACCAGGAGGAAAAGAAAGCTAGGCATCAGCAGCAATGGGTGGCAGGCCTATTAATGGCTGATCTGTACAGTGATCTGCCCTCAAGGAGACCCAACAGGCCAGTCCACTGCAGTGGCTTTCAATGTGGTAAGCCTGGGCTTCAGCAGAAGTCAGCTTGTGAAGAGCCCTGGCAGCTCTGCCAAGAGTTGGATCACTGGAAATGGACCTGCCCTGGAGTCGAAGGATGCCCAGGTCAGAGCCACAGATCTTATTGGCTCTAAGCTGAAAAGCCCTTCACTCAGCCCAGCTTCCAAAGTGACCACTGCAGCTGAGGGGATGGTCAAGTAGGGTCAGCAACATTGCAGGCAGAACTGTAAATTTCTTGTTAGAGATGCCCCCTGCCTTTACCTGGCCAGCTCTCCTCCCAGGCCAGCCAAGTAATGAAAGTCAACAGAGTGCCTTCCCCTAGGAGGTTCACACCTCCCTTAGGATATACCCCATGTGAAGAGATAGATAGGTCTGGGCCTCTGAATTTACAAGGCCTAAAGCCCAACAGATTATTATCAAGCCCCTTCTATCAGGTTCTATTTGCCTCTCAATCAGAAAACTTAATTGTAGCTTAGACAGCACCTTTCTTAGCTCCTCTAATAATGACTCTGTCCTTTGTTCTAGACCCTGTCTAGTGCACTTGGGCCTCATTCCTTTGTAATCATAACCTCTACTCTACCACCAATGGCTCTACTCCCAACATGTGTGTACTGATGGTCCTCTTCCCCACTTAATGCTGTATAATTGTTCAAACCTGGTAAATGCCACTCTTAGGATCATTGGTTACTATCCTCACTCTGTCTTTTATGACCTTGTCTAAATATGATCAGAGTTGGCAAACTTGGAAGGCTTCCATAGCCTTGGCAACTCATGACGACAGCCTAGGATGGTTACTGGCGCCATAAACTAGAGTGTCAATTTGTTGGGTCAACAACAAGAGCCACTGTGCACTTGCTCCTCATGTGGGATCTCTGTCCTTAATGTGCTGTACATTGTGATTTAATGTTATAACTAGTACTCAAACAGTATGTTTCACTTTGTGTTTCTATGTGGGTGCAAACTGTTGAAATCTTTATACTAAATTGATCTTCTGTATATAAAGAGAATTGAAAATGAATCTTGATGCAAATGGAAGGGGAGAGGGAGCGGGAGAGGGGAGGGTTGCGGGTGGGAGGGAAGTTATGGGGGGGGGGGAAGCCATTGTAATCCATAAGCTGTACACTGGAAATTTATATTCATTAAATAAAAGTTAAAAAAAATAAATAAAATAATAATAAAATCTGCCCCCCCCCCAAAAAAAAAAGAACAGGACTGAATGGCCTCACTGCTGAATACTTCCAAATTTTTTTTAATTTTTTAAAGATTTATTTATTTATTGAAATAATTACAAAGAGAGAGAAGGATGTTCCTTTCTTGGTTCACTGCCTAAATGTCTTCAATGGCCTGTGCTGGGCCAGATGGAAGCCAAGAGTCAGGAACTTCATGTAGGTCTCCCACCTGGGTGCCAGGAACCCAAAATCTTGGGCCATTCTCTGTTGTTTTTCCTGGGGCATTAGCAGGGATCTGGATCAGAAGTAGAGCAGCTGGGACATGAATCAGCATGCAAATATGATGCTGGCATCATAGGTGGCGGCTTTACCTGCTATGCTACAATGCCAGTCCCTACCAAACTTTTAAAGAAGTATTAATCCCAATTCTTCTTTCTTCCAAAAATTCTGAGCACAGAATACTCCCAAACTCCTATGAATCAAGCATCACCTTAAATCCAAAACCAATGAAAAATACAACAAAGAGGACTGTAGAACAATATCCCTGATGAATACAGATGCAAAAGTCCTTAGCTAATCGAATACAACCAAATTGGTTCAACATACACAAAATATTGAATGCGATACATCATATTAACAATTTGAGGAATAAAAGCCATATGATTATGTCAATAGATGAAGAAAAAGCATTTAATAAAGTGCATCTTTTCATGATAAAAATTGGTTATAGAAGGAACATACCTAAAAACAGTTAAGGCATTGACAGATCCACAGCCAGTATTGTACTGAATGGGAAAAGCTGGAAGCATTTCCACTAAGATCTAGAACAAGACAAGGATGTCCACTCTACCATTACTATTCAATACAGTTCAGGTAGTTTTAGCCAGAGACATTAGACAAGAAAAAAAAAAATCAAAGGGCTACAAATTGGAAAAGAGAAAGTCAAATTATTCTTGTTTGCAAATGACATGATCCTATAGATAGGAAAACCAAGGACCCCAGTAAGAATATTGGAACACATAAGAGAATTTGTCAAAGTTGCAGGCTATAAAATCAATGCACAAAAATAATTAACATTTCTATACAGAAATCCATGGCTGAGAAAGAGCTTGTAAGACCCTTCCCATTCAAAATAGCCATGAAAAATTTAAATATGTTGGGATGCATTTAACCAAGGATGTGAAAGATTTCTACAATGAAGCCTCGACACTAAGAAAAGAATACAAGAAGACACATGGAAAAACCTTCCAGGTTCATGGATTGAAAGAATCAAAAATATCCATACTACCTAAAATAATTTACAGATTAAATGTGATCTTTATCAAAATACTGAAGACCATCTTCTTGGATCTAGAAAAAATGATTCTGTAATTCATATGGAAACAGACAACCCTGAATAGCTAAAGCAGTCTTAAACAATAAAGGCAAAGTCAGAGGCAGCACAATAACATATTTCAACACGTATTAAAGGGCAGTTATAATCAAAACAGGCTGGTATTGGAACAAAAATAGACATGTGGGCCAAAGGAACAGATTAGAAACCACAGAAAATAATACATGCATCTACAATGAAATAGTCTTTGACAAGTGATCTAAAATCACTCCTGGAGAAAGGACAGTCTCTTCAACAAATGGTGTTGGGAAAATTGGATCTCTGTATGAAGAAGTATGCAACAAAATCTCTCCTTACAGTCTGTGCAAAAATCAACTCAAAATAAATCATGAATAAACCTAAGACCTAAACACATCAAATTACTAGAGGAAACCATTTGGGAGATATATTCTAAGATTGGCATAGGCAAAGACTTCAATAAGACCCCAGAATTACTGGCAGTAAAAGCAAAAACTGACAGATGATATTACATCAGGTTTCTAAGAAGCTTCTACACATTTTAAGGAAACATCAGACAAAGTGGAGAGGCAACCAGCATAAAAGAAGAAAAAACTTGCAAAGTATATATCTGATAAAGGATTAATATCCAAAATATATAAAAAACTCTAGAAACTCAACAGCGAAAGAAATAATTCAGTTAAGAAATGGACAAAAGACTTGAATAGCTGTTTTTCAAACAATGAATAAAATGGCCAAAAGACACACCTGAAAAAGTGCTAGGATCACTAGGCATCACTGAAATGCAAATGAAAGCCACAATGAGGTTTCATCTCATCCCAGTTAAAATAGCTTTCATCCAAAAATCAAAAAAATGCATTCTGATGAGGATGTGGAGAAAAAAGTACCCTAAAACACTTCTGATGGAAATGTAAACTAGTGCAACCATTGTGGAAGACAGCTTGGAGGTTACTCAAAAATCTGAAAATTGATTGATCAATGACCCAGCCATCCTAATCCTGAGAATTTACCCAAAGAAATGAAATCAACATAAGACAGAGTTTTCCATATCCCCATGGATATAGAAGATCATTCACAATAGCTAAGGTATGGAATTAACCCACATATCCATCAACTGCTGACTGCATAAAGCAAATATAGTATACATACAAAATGGAATACAACTCAGCTATAAAAATGAAACCCTGTATTTTGCAACAAAATGGATGCAACTGGAGACCATTGTACTTAGTGAGATAAGCCAGACTGAGAAAGAAAAATATCATATGTGTTGTATTCTCTGATTTGTGGTAGCTTAATATAAAGGACATAAAGAATATAATATATATGAGTAATGTTGACATCTTGAGATTTGATTATTGTTTACAATTCTTGTCTATACTCCTGTGGAACAGTGGACTTTCCACTTTCTATTTGTTGAATTTTTTATTTAGTCGAGGATTAAGCCTGTGACCATAAAGTAAATTGAAAGAGAAAGTATATTATCACAAAAATTAAAAGTAAAAAAGAAATAAAGGAGCAAGGAATAAAAGGAGGGAGGGTAGGAAGTATCATTACATGCTTAAAATTGTATGTATGAAATACATGAAATATGTTGTCTTTTTATAAGTTAGTTAATAAATAATAAGATTTTTAAAAGATTCAGAACCCAAAGTCCTACTCTGCACATTTTAAAGGACAGTTGAAATATTTGTGTTGAGTTTACAAGTATGAGTAGTTCAATAATAAAACTTCAGACAGATGCTGAATCCTACTCTTTGCTGAAAAATGTGTAATTGCTTTATTTTTTCAAATAGCCACACTGCAGAACTACCTGAAATTTGTTTATCTTTAAAGCCATTGTCAAACTCATTTACCAAGCCAGAGCCGCGGCTCACTAGGCTAATCCTCCGCCTTGTGGCGCCAGCACACCGGCTTCTAGTCCCGGTTGGGGCACCGGATTCTATCCCGGTTGCCCCTCTTCCATGCCAGCTCTCTGCTGTGGCTAGGGAGTGCAGAGGAGGATGGCCCAAGTGCTTGGGCCCTGCACCCCATGGGAGACCAGGATAAGCACCTGGCTCCTGCCATCGGAACAGCGCAGTGCGCCGGCCGCAGCGCGCCAGCCTCGGCGGCCATTGGAGGGTGAACCAATGGCAAAGGAAGACCTTTCTGTCTGTCTCTCTCTCTCACTGTCCACTCTGCCTGTTAAAAAAAATGCATTTACCTAACTTTAGTCATTGGTCAAACTATAGATAGCCCTTTTCTCACTCAAAGTTGTTTTAATCACTGTCTACAAAGTGTTTTCTTGTTGATCTTCTGTCCTGTTGATCTGTCTATCTCTGAGAGTGGAGTATTGAAGTTCCCCAGTACTATTGTATTGGGGACTAAGTCTCCCTTTAAGTCCCTTAATAAGTCTTTTAAATAAACCGGCGCCCTGTAATTAGCTGCATATACATTGATAATCGTTATATCTTCCTGTTGAATGGATCCCTTAATCATTATATAGTGCCCCTCTTTGTACAATATAATACTTTATACTTTTTAGTATTTGTTGTTGTTGTTGTTGTTGTTGTTGTTCTAGTACTAGTGGTTGAACTCTGTAATTAACACACAACTATTCTCAGGTGTTTAAATTTTAACTGAAAAGTGATCCCTGTTAAATATAAGAGTGGGAAAAAGAGAGGGAGGAGATGTACAATTTGGGACATGCTCAATTGGACTTGCCCCAAATGGTGGAGTTAGAAATGTGCTAGGGGATTCCAATACAATCCCATCAAGGTGGCATGTACCAATGCCATCTCACTAGTCCAAGTGATCAATTTCAGTTCACAATTGATGGCTCTGATAGGTCTAAGAGTCAAAGGGATCACACAAACAAGACTAGTGTCTGCTAATACTAACTGATAGAATCAAAAAGGGAGAGAAGGATCCAACATGGGAAGCGGGATACACAGCAGACTCATAGAATGGCAGATGTCCTAAATAGCACTCTGGCCTCAGAATCAGCCCTTAAGGCATTTGGATCTGGCTGAAGAGCCTATGAGAGTATTTCAGGCATGGAAAGCCAAGACACTCTGGAAAAAAAAAAAAAGACCTAAATGAAAGATCTCTGTGAGTGAGATCCCAGTGGAAAGAACGGGGCCATCAAAGAAGGAGGTTCCTTTCTCTGAAGGGAAGAGAGAACTTCCACTTTGACTATGACTCTGTCGGAATAAGATCAAAGTCAGCGAACTCTAAAGGCTTCTATAGCCTTGGCAACTCATGACTAGAGCCTAGGGAGATTACTGACGCCATAAACACGAGTGTCAAATTGTTAAGTCAACAACAGGAATCACTGTGTACTTATGTCTCATGTGGGATCTGTCCTTAATGTGTTGTCCAATGTGAAGTGATGCTATAACTAGTACTAAAACAGTATTTTTCACTTTGTGTTTCTGTGTGGGTGCAAACTGATGAAATCTTTACTTAGCATATACTGAATCGATCTTCTGTATATGAAGATAATTGAAAATGAAAAAAAAAAACTCTTGGTGTTAAATTGGAAGTTGCATAGAAAATTAATTAATTTTTAAAAAATATCATGTAGGATCTCTGTCTTTAATGTGCTGTACACTGTTATTTAATGCTATAACTAGTACTCCAACAGTATTTTTCACTTTGTGTTGCTATATGGGGCAAACTGTTAAAATCTTTACTTAATATATACTAAACTGATCTTCTGTATATAAAGAGAATTGAAAATGAACCTTGTTGTGAATGGAAGGGGAGAGGGAGCGGGAAAGGGGAGGGTTGCGGGTGGGAGGGAAATTATGGGGGGGGGAAGCCATTGTACTCCATAAGCTGTACTTTGGAAATTTATATTTATTAAATAAAAGTAAAAAAAAAAGTGTTTTCTTGCTTTTGAGGCTGATGTATCTTATTTCTAAGTGTGTAGCTTTAAAATTGTTTTCCCTCATTGTTGCAAATCTTTTGTAGAACTAGTGCCTCACTCTGGCCTCAGAATCAGCCCTTAAGGCATTTGGATCTGGCTGAAGAGCCTATGAGAGTATTTTAGGCATGGAAAGCCAAGACAGGCTAGGAAAAAAAAAAAAGAAGAAGAAGAAGAAGACCTAAATGAAGGATCTCAGCGAGTGTGATCCCAGTGGAAAGAACGGGGCCATCAAAGTAGGAGGTACCTTTCTCTGAAGGGAGGAGAGAACTTCCACTTGGACTATGGCCTTGTCGGAATAGGATCAAAGTCGGCGAACCCTAAAGGCTTCCATAGCCTCGGCAACTCATGGCTAGAGCCTAGGGAGATTACTGACGCCATAAACAAGAGTGTCAAATTGTTCAATCAACATCAGGAGTCACTGTGTACTTACGTCCCATGTGGGATCTGTCCTTAATAGGTTGTCCAAGGTGAAGTAATGATATAGCTAGTACTGAAACATATTTTTACACTTTGTGTTTCTGTGTGGATGCAAACTGATGAAATCTTTACTTAGTACATACTGAATCAATCTTCTGTATATAAAGATAATTGAAAATGAAAAAAAAAAAACCCTTGGTGTTAAATTGTAAATTACATAGAAAAATAATCAATCTTTTTTTAAAAAATATCTTGCAGGATCTCTGTCATTAATGTGATGTACACTGTTATTTAATGCTATAACTAGTACTCCAACAGTATTTTTTCACTTTGTGTTGCTATGTGAGGGCAAACTGTTGAAATCTTTATATACACTAAACTGATTTTCCGTATATAAAGAGAATTGAAAATGAATCTTGATGGGAATGGAAGGGGAGAGCGAGTGGGAAAGGGGAGGGTTGCGGGTAGGGGGCAAGTTGTGGGGGGGGGAGCCTTTGTAATCCATAAGCTGTACTTTGGAAATTTATATTCATTAAATAATAAAAAAAACTAAATTGAAAAAAAAAGAGAAACACCTTCCCAAACAAAACCATCATTGTTGGGGGTTCTTTTATAGTATATTAACATTTGCAATTTGTGGAAGTGACAACTAGGTTAAGTTGGGCTGATTGTTACCTCTTACTGTCTTCTCCTATTGTAAAAAGTTATTGAGTATAAAATTCACATCTTATCCTGAGTACTTTATATCAATTATTCTTTATCAGGTGCAAATTAAAGCTACTATCAATATTTTACAACTGAAAAAAAAAAAAAAAAAGAACTAGCGCCCCAGGTATCTGCTCTGATTCTTTCTTGGAAACCTGTGATGATTATTTTTTTTTTTTTTGCTTAATAATTCTGTTGCTTTTTGATTACTAACTGCCTCAATAAATATGCTGGTTTTTACTTTTTGTGTGATAAATAGTTATACTTACTTATTTAGGCATAATACAAATATTTCTTCACTCCAATTTTTTTTCATTATTTTAGAACCTTCTGTACTGACTTATAGCTAAAGGTTTTTAATTCAGAATAATCAACAGCTTTTTCTAGATACTAACTGGAGATAATACTGTATTAAAGGGTAAGAATAATAGTGTGAGATTGCTTTCAATGCTTGTATATACTTTGATTTTACTTGTTATTGACAGTCACATCTCAACCTCTGGATTATTTGAAAGCCAATAAGAACAAATTCTGGTTCTATATCCCATTCTTGCTTCTCTCTAAAGGAAATGGTCTTCATAGGAAAAAAACCTGTTAGTTGAGAGAAATGACTTTTGGAAGTAAGGAGTTAACAGGATTTGTATGAAAATCAGTGTTAAAAAGAGAGAGTGTAAACTTGAGATCAGCAACCAGAAATGATCATTGAGATTCATGAATGTAAGAGAAACACTTGGCATTGCCAAGGATTAAAAATTGTTGCTGAGTTCAGACAAACTATTAATGCATGTGTAATGTGGAAGCACAGAACTCCTGGTAAGAACTAGCCTCAGGCAATATTTCATTTTAAAGGAGAGAATACTTTATATTATGATTCTACAAATGAATGTTGTCTAAATATTTTTGCTAATTGCAGAATATTTCATGATAATAAGGATCATCAAGTGTTGAAAATGCAGTGATTCATTTGACATTGAAAAAAAAAGAAGCGCATGCATTTTAAACAGAAAAATTAAGGCTATTCTGGGTTTGAATGACATTCACACCTTGGAAATCAGCAGAAATCAAGGTTCCTTAGCTCACAGAGTGTAGGTAGAGCTTTCTTGAATATTTTGCACCACAATTGGAAGACAAATGGAATTTTAATTCTCTTTGTTCTTCACAAATGTATTCTCACTGAGTATACAAGATACTCAATAAGTATGTCTGGAACAAGTATTTATTAAGAAGTCATGAAATATGTCTCTATGTTAAAAACTAAGTGGATAAAGGGGGAGAAAAAGAACACAGTATTATTCACTCAATTAGTGCTTACTAAGCAGTTTTTATGCACTAGGACTATTTTAAATGCTAGTATGCAGTAATACCAACCAGACAGAAAAACCCCTAATCTCATCAGATTTATACTCTACTTGAGTGAGATATAGAAATATTTCAAAAAGTTTATGGAAAAGTAGAATAAAAAGATAAATTTATTTTGGTGTGAAATTTTTTGAAATCCATGCAACAGAAAGACTTCAAAAAATTCATGAAGATTCCATGTTATGAAAACTGCATCGATTTCAAATAGTTTTTGCCCAATTTTATGCAAATGTTTTGAAGTACTCTTTCTTATATAGAGTTAGCTCACTATATCCACAGATTAACCATGAATTCAACAAACCACTGTTAGAAAATATTTTTTCTAAATTATACATGTACTGAACAAGTGCTTATTTTTCTTGTTATTTCCTAGACAATACAGTAGAACAACTATTTACAAAGCATTTATGTTGTATGATATATTGTTATAAATATGGAGATAACAAAGTATGGTGGAGAATTTGCAAAGGCTAAATGACATTGCACTATTTTTAATAAGGGAATTGATATCTGTGATTTTTCATATCCAAGAGATGTCTTGGAACCAACTTCCTGGTGAAGGCAAACTGGAGAGTTAAAATAAAATCAGGTACAGACATTTGATGCATCAGCTAAGTCACAACTTGCGATTCGGGCATCCCAATTTGGAGTGCTCATGTTTGAGTTCACAGCTGCTACCAATTCCAGCTTCCTATTAATGCACATCTGGAAGGCAGTATGTGATGGTTCAAGTACCTCTGTCCCTGCCACCAATGTGCAGACCCAGATTGAGTTCCAGATTTCTGCCTTGGGACTGGCCCAGCTCTGGCTGTTGTGAGCATTTGAGGAGTGGTCAAGTGTACAAAAGATCCCTATCTCTCTATTAAGTAAAATGAAAATACATTACATTACTTTTTAAAAAGCAAAAGAAAGCAAACCAGTATCACATAGTCTGTATTTAGAGCTACCAAGGAAAGTAAGAGGGTAAAAGAAATATAAGAGGGAGAGAAATACAGGGCTTCCTATTATATAGAATAAAGAATACCTTTCTGAAAAGGCGGCACTAGAGGCGAGACCTTTGTCATGAGGTAACGGCTATTTCAGGAGCCATAGGAAAGTGCTTCAGCCAGAAGGGAGAACAAGTTCAAATTCACTGTGAGAGGAAAGAACTCTGTGTGGGTGAAAAAAAAGAAGGAGCCTCATGTGGCTAGGTGATATAGAATGTGGGAAATGAGAGAAGGAGTCAGGGCCAGAAGATCAGAGCCTCATGGCAGAAACAAGGATTTTGAATTTTATGTACAATGAGACCAAGTTCAGAAGTAGGGGTGTATGGACATAAGATTTAATATAAAATTTCAAAAGATCACTCTAGCTACCTTTTCCAGAAGAATTCGGTGGAGGGGCATAGTTGAGACCTAACTGGCACTAGAAATGATGGCCATTACCTGGTCCAGAGATGATGGTTTGGTCTAGGAGACACAGGAAACTGATTTTGAACACATTTTAGGGACAGAACTGTCTCTGGATGGATTACGTGTGGACAAAAACTGAGTAATCCAGAATAATGCCAAAGTTTTGGGGCTGTAGATCTGAGTGGATGGAGAGAATCTGTACTGAGAAAGAAATTGCCTTTTAGTGGAAAACAAGTCTATAGTAAAGGGCATACACATAATCACAATGTTAACAAAGTAGGAAGCAGCTTAACAAAATACGAGATATTGAAGGGATGTGGAGAAAGGAATGAGGAATTCTGGCTGAGTGAATCATTTCACGTGTGATTTCTGTGTGTCCCAGAACATGTAACTAGCAGCTATTGAAGGATCAAAGGCACTTGGTTATTGAACATTACATGGAATATAGATGGACGGACATGTTTAGTTCAAGCACTCAGTAATGTCAGGTAGGTCAGATGGTACTATGTCTGGAACTTTTCTGTCCTGATTTCATTGTGTAGATGTAGCTCTGACATCATGTTTCATGTTCTCATGACAGAAATTCAGCTAAGAAGAATGGGATAGAAGGGAAAAGAAGTCCAGTGCTCACTGACCTTTTCTTTTCATCAGGGAACTTTCCCTGGAAGACCTACTCCTGAGACTTGTTACATCTAAATGGCCTGAGTTGGGTCACATGCTCTCCTCTAGATCGATCACTAACAAGGGGATCTAAATTGACAATACAAGTTCAGATCAGTCTTGAACCAACTTTTGAGCCTGGATTCATTGCCACCTAAAAGTTATAGGGATTCGGTATGAAAGAAGTCTTGTTACTACACTGAATATGATCAAGTTAAGTTTTTCTTTTGAGTCTTCAATGATAAAAGGCAAAAATGCTATATCTGAAAGCTTATCTACACTGTAAACTAAATACAATGCCTGGTAGAGTAGACAGTCTATGAATTCACATTATTATCTTTAATCACTTATTTATGTATTTGAGAAACACAGAAGCAGAAACAACTTCCACTCACTGCCGAAAATACCTGCAGGACTGTAATTGGCCACACCAAAGCTGGAAGCTGGGAACTCAATCCAGGGCTCCCCCATGGGTGGCAGGAACTTAGTTTCCTGACCTAATAACAATACTTCAGTCCTCATTAGCAGAAAGCTGGAATCAGGAACAGAGGCAGAACTTGAATCCAAGCACTTTGATGAGGGATGCAAACATCCAAACAGATATCTTACTCACCAGGCCCTTGAATTCATGTTACATGGGAGACCAGGATAAGCACCTGGCTCCTGCCTTCGGATCAGCGTGGCGCACCAGCCGCAGTGCGCCAGCCGCAGTGCACCAACCGCAGCGGCCATTGGAGGGTGAACCAACGGCAAAGGAAGACCTTTCTCTCTGTCTCTCTTTCACTGTCCACTCTGCCTGTCCAAAAAAAAAAAAAAAAAAAAGAATATAACTAAAACATGTTTATTGAACAAATTATAATTTATGCATGAGGAAATTGAGGCAGAAGAGATAAAATAACACTGTCGGGGCTGGCACTGTGGTGCAGTGGGTTAAAGCCCTGGCCTGAATCACAGGCAACCCATATGGGCACTGGTTCTAGTCCCGGCTGCTCCACTTCTGATCCAGCTCTCTGCTATGGCCTAGGAAAGCAGTGGAAGATGGCCCCAATCCTTGGGCCCCTGTACCCATGTGGGAGACCTGGAAGAAGCTCCTGGCTCCTGGCTTTGGATTGGCACAGCTCCAGCTGTTGCGGCCATCTGGGGAGTGAATCAGAGGGTGGAAGACCTCTCTCTCTGTCTCAACCTCTCTCTGTAACTCTATCTTTCAAATACATAAAATAAATCTTTAAAAAAATAACATGGCCAAGCTAATTCAATTATAAATGTTGGAGCAGGAGTCAAGCTCAGATCTCTCTTGTTCCCATGCCTAAGCACTGCCAATTGAGGGATATTCATTTTCACTGAAATCTAATGGTACAATTGACCACCAATTCCTGTAAACTAAGTCCAAACTTTAGAAAGAGGGACAGGGAGGTTCTCAAATAGAAGAAATACCAGGAAAACAGCCACATAGTTTTTGGTCTTCTTGTAATTCAAATTATCTTCTTCTTTGTTTGCCTTTGGCAGACTGCTTCCACAATATAGGTCTCAAACTCCTGAAATGATCATAATTTTTTTATTTTTCTTGATCCTTAAGAATCTCTTAACCTGAGCATAAGTTATCATAAAGACCTTGGCTTCTTCTGTTTTTTCAAGTGTGTCTGTCTCATTGAATCTTCGTTTCTTTTTTAATTAAAGGAAAACTTGGAGTCACTTCCTGTCAGCTTTTCTGGTAGAGGCAGACCTATTCCTTCACTGAGTGATCTTCTTGGGAGTCAGTTACAGACTTGTGTCAATCCCTTGTCCTGTCTCTCTTCTTCTGAAAAAGCCACTGAAAGTGTCTGGGAAAATCATATGAACATGTTGTTGTAGTCCAGTAGAAATGGATGCTACCTATCTTGTTGCATGGTTCAGTTTCATTCCAAAATTTATTGTTCAGATCTCCTCTCCAATTCTTCTAAGTTCTATAGTAACACTTCCTCAGATTCCTTTCTCAGATATATTCTGTTTCTTCTCCCAGGGACATGGTAAAATCGTTCATTACCATCTTCTTGATAAATTTAAAATTGCCATCCTGGACACTGGTTGGTCAATGTAAGGTGAATGAAAATAACATATTTCACTACATTTGGAAGTTTTAAGAGCAGGTGCACAATTCATCCCATTCCCCCTTCTTGGCTTCGGTGTTCAGTGAAGTGCATGTCAACAGGGCTTGGTGAGGCTGGCTTCTGAATGGCTATGATAATCTCCATCCTCCCAGTGATCTGTTTCGTATGGGTTTTGGTCATAATCCTGAAAGACACCATCTCAAACACCATAATCTCTAGTGTTGAAATTTCAAGAGATCAAAAATCCCTAACATGTAAAATTATGAATGATCAGAATTTAAAACCTATAGTTCACTGCCAGCACACTTTGTAAAGTGATAAGTATAAATACACAACCGATCAAAAAGATAGGGTATGTGTCTAAAAGATTTCACAAATAAGACCAGTGTAAACAAATAATGAAGGACAGGATTAAAAGGGAGAGAATGATCCTGCGGGGGAAGCAGGACACACAGCAGACTCATAGAATGACAAATGCCCAAAACAGCACTCCTGCCTCAGAATCAACCCTTGGGACATTCGGATCTGGCTAAAAGGTCCATAAGAGTCTCACAGACATGGAAAGCCATGACACGGTGGCAAAAAAACAATCTAAATGAAAGATCCTGGTGAACAAGACCCCAGCAGAAGGAACAGGCTATCAAGGAGAGAGGCACCTTTCTCTGAAGGGAGGAAGGAACCTCCACTGTGACACGGCCTTGACTAAACAAGTTCAGAGTCAGTGGACTCAAGGGGCTTCCATAGCCTAGACAGCTCATAGCAAGAGTCTCGGGTGATTGGTGACATCATAAATAAGAGTGCCAATTGTTAAATCAACAACGGGAGTCACTGGGTACATGCTCCCCATGTAGGATCTCTGTCTTTAATGTGTTTTACTATGAAACTTAAAAACACTACTAGTCGAACAATACCCTATACCTTGTGCGGTTGTGTGAGTGCAGCCTGTTGAAATCCTTGCTTAGTATATACTAAGTTGATCTTCAGTATATGAAGGTAATTAAAAATGAAACTAGATAAAGGGCGGAATGGGAGAGGGAGAGGGGAGGGCCACGGGAAGGAGGGAGGTTGGGGGGGAAGCCACAACAATAGAAAAGTTGCACTTTGTAAATTCATTTATGAAATAAAATAAAGAAAAAAAAAACCTATAGTTCTAAAAATATAACTTTTAAAATTCAAATAATTTATTTACATTTTAAAGGAGGAATTCTTTGAAAACAAATACACAGCATCGCAATTCATGGGCCGCTTCACACAATGCAATAGGCAATAATAGCATGCATGTCTCTGTAAGCATAAACACTCAGGTATCCCGATGACAGTTGTGCAGGTACAACAATTATAGGCAGGGTAATTAGTTTTATAAAGAAATAAGTAAACAGGGACTGGCTCTGTGGCGCAGTAGGTTAATCCTCCGCCTGTGGCACTGGCATCCCATATGGGCACCGGTTCTAGTCCCAGGTGCCCCTCTTCCAATCCAGCTCTCTGCTATGACCTGGGAAAGCAGTAGAAGATGGCCCAGGTGCTTGGGTCCCTGCAGCCGCATGGGAGACCTGGAAGAAGCTCCTGGCTCCTGGCTTTGGATTGGTGCAGCTCCGGCCATTGCGGCCATCTGGGGAGTAAACCAACGGAAAGAAGACCTTTCTCTTTGTCTCTCTCTCTTTCACTGTCTATAACTCTACCTGTCAAATAAATAAGTAAAATCTTTAAAAAAAAAAAAAAGAAAGAAAGAAGTAAACAGTGAAATGTAGCATTGTGTTTGGTAGTTGTGTGCACACAGGTTTATAATTGCGGTCATCTGAAATACTGTGATAGATGTTCTAAAATTTTAGACAAGAGCCATGAAAAACTGTGATGGGTCACCACTACAAAGGCAGCCATCAAACTCTCAACAGACATTATCTTTCATAAATGCAGATGTACAATAAAGGCATCTCCTTATTAATAGAGTCTCAACATTTTTATGTACCTGCACAGTGCTTACACACAGGGTCAGTGTTGCAATAGAGCACTTACATGGAGTCAAGATTGAAGACAACGCATAAAATAAATTAGAGCCCCTGAAAGTTTGCATGGCTTAGCCATCTAGTTTTAGAAATAATGCAAAGATAAAATACATCAGTAGTACATTGTAAAAAATAGGGATAGACATTTGGCTGAATGGTTAAGACAACACTTGGGACTCCTGCAATTCATGTAAGAGTTCTGGTTCCATTCTGAATCCCAGCTTCCCGTTAATGCAGACTCTGGAAGGCAGCAGGTGATGTCAAATGCTTGGCTCCCTGCCACCCACATAAGACACCTGGATTGAGTTCCAGGTGCCTGGTTTCAGCTTTGCCCTGCACAATTGTTGTAGGCATTTGATGAGTGAACGAGCAGATAGGAAATTTCTCTTCCTGTGCATCTCTGCGTCACAAATAAAATAAGTAAATAATTTTTTAAAATGCAGAAAATTTAAAGTAGTAGTAAAAAAAACTAAAGATGAGGAAAGTTAAAAATTAATAAAAAATTAAAGTTAAATCTTGACATAGGAAAAGCTGTATTACAAGGATAGATTGTAGACAGTTTCATGAAGGTCATCCGTAAGGGTGGGCTGACTTTCATGATCATTAATTATAATTCAAATCTCCCATTGAGATGATAGCTACTTTTATTTTCTTTTAGGACATGAATCTCCTCAGAGAATACATTCACATTCTTTCTCCACATGATGCTGCTCTTTTTGAAATGCTTCTATGATTTTTTTATATATACTGACAAAAGCATTCCCTATTGAATTTTCCCATCTTCTCCACCATGCTTCTATGTTGTTTGGAATACATGGAAACTCATTCTGCACAGACTAACATACAGACCACATATTTGGCAGACACAATACTGGTGATCAAATAGCAACTCTGTTGTGTGTTTTCCTGCAGTCCACTTCTAAAGGGTCTTCTATAAGTTCATGAAAAATGTGTATGGATTTCAATATTTTTTTTGGATTTCAATTTTTTTGCACCAAAATAAACTCATACAAACTTATTATGTCACATTTGAATAGGATACAGTTTCAGATACCAAGAAGGAGAAGACACATCAATTTGAAGAGAGCCCCTTGAGCATTGTGGTGCAGTGGGTTAAACCACTGCCTGTGATGGCAGCTTTCCATATAAGCCCCAGTTTGAGCCCTGGCTGCTCCACTTCAAGTCTAGCTTCCTACTAACCCACCTGGGAAACCATCAGAAAATGACCCAAGTGTATAGGCTCCTGTAACCCTCATGAGAGATCTGGATGAAGATCCTGACTCCTGAATTTGGCCTGGCCCATCCCTAGCTGTTGTAGCAATTTACGGAGTGAACCAGTGGATGGAAGCTCTTTCTCTCTCGCTCTCGTTCTCGCTCTTGCTCTCTGTGTGTGTCTGTGTATATCCTCCTCTCTTCTCTATAATGCTGCCTTTCTAATAAAATATAAAAATTAATCTTAAAGAATAAAGAAAGAAAAGAACCCTTATCCGAATAACATGAATTCTGCTAGATTTGAAGCAAAAACAAATATCAAAATTATGATAAATCTTGGGTGGAATAATGAGTGAAAGAATTTGTTGGAAGAATGGTACAATAAAGCTTTATATGGACAATGCACCCCCAAAATTGGCAGTTTACAAATACATAAATCATTTTAAGAAGAGACAACATGATGTTGAATATGAAATCAAAAGCTACAGTTCCACCGCATCAATTTGCAAAGAAAAAAAATTCTTTTTATTCATGCCCTAAAATAAGAGGACCAACATTAACAGTAGAAACAATAGCCAAGATCATAGACATCTCAGTTGGTTTAGTTTACACAATTCTAACTAAAAAAATTAAAGTGGATCGAACTCTGTTGGATGAGTGCCAAAACTGATCAGCTGTAGACAAGAACAGAGCTTTCAATGGAAAACAACTGAGATTAAGATCCTGAGGCATTTCTGGGGAGAATTGCAACAGGAGATGAAACATGACTTGACCAGTATGACCCTGAAGGCATAGCTCAACCACAGCAATAGCTACCAAAATGAGGAAGTGGTCCAGTCAAAGCAAATCATACTGGTCTTGAGAAAAGTCATAGCAACAGCTTTTCTGGGGGACATTTAAGGCATTTTGCTTCTTGGATTTCTGGAGAGCCAAAGGTAACATCTTATCATGACAGTGTTCTGAGAAAGCCAGCCAAATACTTAGCAGAAAACATCAAGGGAAGCTTCACTAGAGTTTTTCCACAAGATTTTTGCTCATCCCTCTTATCAAAAAAGGGCAGTTTTGTGAGGTTCACTGATAAATTGTTAGGTATCCACTTACTACTCTGAGTTGACTTATTCTAACTGCCTTATGTTTCCTAGTTTAAAGCAGTTTTTAAGGGAACCCATATTTTTCTTAATTAATAATATTTTTAAAAAAGACTACAAAAACATGTTCAATTCCCAAAACCCTCAGATATTTCTTTAGGGATGAACTAAATGAGTAACTTCATTGCTCACAAAATTTTCTTGAAATTGAAGGAAAACATCCTATTGAGAAATAAGCTTATGTTTTTTTTTTATTTTTACTTTTTAATTCCATTTTAACAAATGTTTTGAAATCTCATCATAATTATTTTAATCATAAAAAATGTGGCTTTAATTCACTAAAAGCTCTTAGAATTTTATCAGTTGGAAGGAATGTCCATGCAGATGAATGACAGATTTTAAACTGAAGTATTTGTTGCAGTTGCATTGTGTGGCCAATCTGCTCGTCTGAATTTTCTTTGGGGTGCAGTGAGCTAAATAAGAAAGAAATTTTTATTGATAACACCTTGAAATTCACTTTTAGAAGGCTTGATGACTCATGATTCCAAGTCTATCATAAAGCTTTATCAGGTTTCTGTGTATTTATTCCATCTAACATGATGCACCAAAACACTCTATTCAATTCCCACAATTCTACTTTCTACCACTCTTAAATGGCCTTTTTTCTCCCAACAATAGTGTAGTTTTGAAGAGTTCAGCTCTTAGAAGGTCAAAATTTGAGATTGTGATTCTTGGGACTTCAGATTATAGGGACTTTGATCTTTCTAGATTTCAGTATTCAAGATTTGGGGGTTTGGAATGTGTCTTTCAGGATTATGGTCAGAACCAACTTTATACATGAAAAAGAAATGTATATTTTCTTAGGTGAGCCTTTAAAAGTTTAGATTTGTTTGTCATGGCCTAACTGGCCCATATTTTTTTAAAAAAACTTTTATTTAATGAATATAAATTTCCAAAGTACAGCTTATGGATTACAATGGCTTTCCCCTCCCATAACTTCCCTCCCACCCGCAACCCTCCCCTTTCTTGCTCCCTCTCCCCTTCCATTCACATCAAGATTCATTTTCAATTCTCTTTATATACAGAAGATCAGTTTAGTATATATTAAGTAAAGATTTCAACAGTTTGCCCCCACATAGCAACACAAAGTGAAAAAATACTGTTGGAGTACTAGTTATAGCATTAAATAACAGTGTACAACACATTAAAGACAAAGATCCTACATGATATTTTTTAAAATTGATTACTTTTGTATGCAATTTCCAATTTAACACCAGTTTTTTTTTTCATTTTCAATTATCTTTATATACAGAAGATCGATTCAGTATATGCTAAGTAAAGATTTCATCAGTTTGCACCCACACAGAAACACAAAGTGAAAAATACTGTTTTAGTGATAGTTATAGCATCACTTCACATTGGACAACACATTAAGGACAGATCCCACATGAGACATAAGTACACAGTGATTCCTGTTGTTGATTTAACAATTTGACACTCTTGTTTATGGCGTCAGTAATCTTCCTAGGCTCTAGTCATGAGTTGCCAAGGCTATGGAAGCCTTTAGAGTTCGCTGACTTTGATCTTATTCCGACAGAGTCATAGTCAAAGTGGAAGTTCTCTCTTCCTTTCAGAGAAAGGTACCTCCTTCTTTGATGGCCCCATTCTTTCCACTCTAACCAGCCCATATTAACTGTTACAATCTCTTTGTCAAATTTCACGTAGTCCTTTTCGTCATATTTCTCCTTTGGATTTCACCATTCCATTATCATCCCACCCACAGCCTGAATTTTTTGTCCTCATTTTTTAGTCTTCATGAAAGATTCATACTTTTCTGCTCAAACTCTTTTGTTTGTTTTCTTCTGCATAGTCACCTTGGGTCAGCACATCTATTATCAATTCTTTAACTTCTAATAATTCTAAAGTTTGTGACTTCTATGAAGACCTTTATCTTGACTGTTGAGGAACAACTTACTATTTTATTCCTTTTAGTATCTTTTTGTTCTACTTAATACCATTGGTTGAACTCTTTAATCAACACACAATTATCCTTAGGCATTTAAAATTAACTGAAAAGTGATCCCCATTAAATATAAAAGTGGGAATAAGAGAAAGAGGAGATGTACATTTCGGCACATGCTCACTCGGACTAACCTAATGGTAGAGCTAGAAAGGTGCCAGGGAATTCCAATTCAATCCCATCAAGGTGGCATGTACCAATGCCATCTTACTAATCAAAGTGATCAGTTTAAGTTCATAATTGATCATGATAGGATTAATTGTCAAAGGGATCACATTAATAAGATGAGTGTCTGCTAATAATAACTGATAGAATTAAAAAGGAGAAGCTGGCGCCATGGCTCAATAGGCTAATCCTCTGCCTGCGGCCCTGGCACACTGGGTTATAGTCCCGGTCGGGGCGCCGGATTCTGTCCCGGTTGCTCCTCTTCCAGTACAGCTCTCTGCTGTGGCCTGGGAGTGCAATGGAGGATGGCCCAAGTCCTTGGGCCCTGCACCCGCATGGGAGACCAGGAGAAGCACCTGGCTCCTGGCTTCGGATGAGTGCGGTGCGCCGACCGCAGTGCACCGACCGCAGCGGCCATTGTGGGGTGAACCAATGGAAAAACGAAGACCTTTCTCTCTGTCTCTCTCACTGTACACTCTGCCTGTTAAAAAAAAAATCTAAAAAAAGAAAAAAAAAGAATTAAGAAGGAGAGAATGATCCAGCATGGGAAGTGGGATACACAGCAGACTCATAGAATGGCAGATGTCCTAAACAGCACTCTGGCCTCAGAATCAGTCCTTAAGGCATTCAGATCTGGCTGAAGAGCCATGAGAGTATTTTAGGCATGGGAAGTCAAGACACTCTGGCAAAAAAAAAAAAAATGACCTAAATGAAAAATCTCTGTGAGTGAGATCCCAGGGGAAGGAACGGACCATCAAAGAAGGAGGTACCTTTCTCTGAAGAGAGGAGAGAACTTCCACTTTGACTATGGCCTTGTCTAAATAAGATCAGAGTTTGTGAAGTCAAGAGGCTTCCATAGCCTTGGCAGCTCATGACAAGAGCCTCAGGTGATTACTGATGTCATAAATAAGAGTGTCGTCCTGCTGTGCAAAAGATGCTTAAAGATGTGTTACACACAGAAACACAGAAACATGGTCATCAATACGAAAGAAGGTAAAGGAAGGAAACCTCACAGCAAAAGATCACAGGAAGCTCAATTTCTCTTTGACATAGAATTAAAATCTGATTCTCTGTTAAAGCAATGTGTTAAAGTAATCTATTATGTTCTCTTGATGTCTGTTAAATTCTAATTGTTCAAAAACAGCTGCATTTTTATTAAGAGCTATGGGTTATTTAAATATGTGCTTATTTTCAAAGATTTGAATAATCACCTTGTAACAATGATCAAATTTGGTCTATATTATGTCATGATTTTAAGAAATCTTATTTCAACCAGATATTTTAGATTTTGAGCCTTCTTGGCATTCCTGACAGGCATTCAAAAAAATCAAAGTTTCAAACAATCTGGACTCTAAAATTTCCAGTAAATCCTGGACTTTGGTTTTTCCAGTTTGGGCCCAACTGAAAAAATCGAAGGACCTATGTCTCTCATCTTATAGAGACACCAACTAATCAGGCTATTTGGATTATATTAGAAGTACTGTCAAGATGTGACATGGTACTAAATTTTAAGTTTCTATAATGGAAAATGCTATTAATACAAATGTTTGAGAATTAAAAAGTCTAATGATCTTGTGTTACTAGACAAGATAGTTATCTTAATGAGAAAGCCCCAGAGGCCTAAAGGGTTAAATACTTGTAAAATCCTACAGGTGCTTTCAAAAGTACTGTGAAGTAAGCAAGTGCCTCTTGTTGGTTGATGAGTTTATAATTTTAAACATGGCGACTTAAAGTCTTTTGTCATCCATAGTTATATATGATTTGCTGCTCATAAAACTAAAGCGTTGTTGGTTCTGTGTTTAGCTGTCCTCCTATAGGTTCCTATGGACTTTTTCCAGCCACTTTTATTGTATTCAGTACTTTGGGATGGCTCTGTAAACAGATGAAGCCAATAATGTATTAACAGTACCAACTGAGAGAAAGTATGGTTAACTGAGGTTACTAAAAACAAAAAGCAATTCAAATCAATTGGCAAGTTACAAAAAGAGTTAAAGATTTTAAAAGCTATTATTAAAATTGCTATATTGGTCCATTATGTTAGGTTATATGTGTGTACATATTGTATGTCCACATGGGGAAATTTTATTTTAATTGGCTTATAGATAAGATTGTCCATAAATTTAAGCTGCTAAAATTAATCAAAGATACATTTTAATTCGTGTGACCTGAATCTCTGCATCATATGTTTTATACTTGTTGGTAGAAAGAAACTAAAAACATTTTATATGGTTGTGCTTAAGTTTACTGGTTAAACAAACTACACCATGTTAGATATTTAAGAGGTGTTTCCAAATACATGATTCTTAAAATTTATAGAAGGCATTGGACCTTCTGGTAAATGTTTTATTAAGTTGTTATCTAATGGTTGAAACTGTTTGCTAAGTATTCATGTGATATTGCTATTGTCAGCAAGCGATCTAGGACTTGCTCCCTCATTTCTCTATTCTAAGCCCAACTTGTTCTTTCATTTCTCTATTATCTTCAAGGTAGGGAACTAATTCTATTATGAAGGAATCTGTAGGACGCACAATTTAATCTTTAGACCTTATAAAAGAGATGGATAACATTTTTCTGTAATAGCATAGCCAAAATAAGAGCTTAAATAATAATCTCATAGCTAGATTTACTTCGCCATCAGTGAAGTAAACAGTAAGTAGAAAAAAACCTCCCTTTCAGACAAAAGGGAAAGAAAGTTTTAAATTGAGAATATAATTTTCCTCATGGGCATTGTCTACCTTAGAAAAACTACTACAGAACATGCCTGTGACTATAGACTTGTAGTTCAGGCCACTGAAGATTAGAGATGGGAAACGGGCACTCCCTTGACTTGCATCCTCTGGTCTGCTTGAACACAAACCAGGAGGAAAAGAAAGCTAGGCATCAGAAGCAATGGGTGGCAGGCCTATTAATGGCTGATCTGCACAGTGATCTGCCCTCAAGGAGACCCAACAGGCCAGTCCACTGCAGTGGCTTTCAATGTGGTAAGCCTGGGCTTCAGCAGAAGTCAGCTTGTGAAGAGCCCTGGCAGCTCTGCCAAGAGTTGGATCACTGGAAATGGACCTGCCCTGGAGTCAAAGGATGCCCAGGTCAGAGCCACAGATCTTATTGGCTCTAAGCTGAAAAGCCCTTCACTCAGCCCAGCTTCCAAAGTGACCACTGCAGCTGAGGGTATGGTCAAGTAGGGTCAGCAACATTGCAGGCAGAACTGTAAATTTCTTGTTAGAGATGCCCCCTGCCTTTACCTGGCCAGCTCTCCTCCCAGGCCAGCCAAGTAATGAAAATCCAGAGTGCCTTCCCCTAGGAGGTTCACACCTCCCTCAGGATGTACCCCATGTGAAGAGATAGATAGGTCTGGGCCTCTTAACTTACAAGGCCTAAAGCCCACCAGATTATTATCAAGCCCCTTCTATCAGGTTCTATTTGCCTCTCAATCAGAAAACTTAATTGTAGCTTAGACAGCACCTTTCTTAGCTCCTCTAATAATGACTCTGCCTTTGTTCTAGACCCTGTCTAGCGCACTTGGGCCTCATTCCTTTGTAATCATAACCTCTACTCTACCACCAATGGCTCTACTCCCAACCTGTGTGTACTGATGGTCCTCTTCCCCACTTAATGCTGTATAATTGTTCAAACCTGGTTAATGCCACTCTTAGGATCATTGGTTACTATCCTCACTCTGTCTTTTATGACCTTGTCTAAATATGATCAGAGTCGGCAAACTTGGAAGGCTTCCATAGCCTTGGCAACTCATGACGAGAGCCTAGGGTGGTTACTGGTGCCATAAACTAGAGTGTCAATTTGTTGGGTCAACAACAGGAGTCACTGTGCACTTGCTCCTGATGTGGGATCTCTGTCCTTAATGTGCTGTACATTGTGATTTAATGCTACAACTAGTACTCAAACAGTATGTTTCACTTTGTGTTTCTATGTGGGTGCAAACTGTTGAAATCTTTACTTAATATATACTAAATTGATCATCTGTATATAAATAGAATTGAAAATGAATCTCGATGTGAAGGGAAGGGGAGAGGGAGTGGGAGAGGGGAGGGTTGCGGGTGGGAGGGAAGTTATGGGAGGGGGAAGCCATTGTAATCCATAAGCTGTACTTTGGAAATTTATATTTATTAAATGAAAGTTTAAAAAATGAATAAATAAAGAAGAGTGTCAATTGTTAAATCAACAACAGGAGTCACTGTGCACCTACTCCCCTTGTAGGATCTCTGTCCTTAATGTGTTGTACTATGCGAATTAATGGTAATATCACTGCTTAAACAGTACTCTATACTTTGTGTTTCTGTGTTGCTGTAGTCTGTTGAAATCTTTACTTACTATATACTAAGTTGATCTTCTGTATATAAGGATAATTGAAAATGATGAAGAAGGGGTAGGAGAGGGAGTGGGAGATGGGATGGTTGCGTATGGGAGGGAGGTTATGGGTGGAAAAGCCGCTGTAATCCAAAAGCTGTAGTTTGAAATTTATATTTCTTAAATAAAAGTTGAAAAAAAGGCCTTTCCCCAAATCTCCAGATCCACATGTCCAAATGCTGTAGACATTGTCACCTGTACACTTTCTATAACTTCCACATTTCTCTAGTTCTCCAAAAAGGAAATGTTCTTCTCATATTCCATTTCTTTAATCTACCCATATCCTAAAGCAAAGGTCTGCAAGTAGTGAATTTTATCCCTCCTATCAATGCAAGTATTCTGTCATTGTATAAATTCTATACCTAAAACAGTTTTGTCTTCTCCCTTTCCTGTTTTATTTCTGGGACTGCATGATATGGTGTCATGGTAATTTCCACAGCTTTTTGAAGCCACTTCATATCCCACCCAATAGATACATTTCTGCCAAACTGATATTTATAAAATACTAATTGGACCATATAACTCTTGTATCTAAAAAAAATTCTGAAACTTTATTGCTCATAGTGGAAAAACAACATAGCATAAGAAGCTCATTTCAGACTAATCATGTCTAGAATCATCTTTCTTAATTCTTCTTGGTATTATTTCTTGATATGTTTATTTATGACATTTCTTCATCTGGAATGTTCTTTCCTTCTTCTAGAATCATCACCACTGGAGTCTTTCTTTAGCAGCTCCTCCTCTGATAAAATAAATCACTTCCCTTATGCATTTCAATGATGTACACATGGCATTTATTGAGTCATTGCCGCCTATATTAGTCTCCTAGGGCTGTGTAACACATTACAATAAGCTTGGTGACTTAAAGCAACAGAAATGTATTCTCACAGTTCTGGAGATAAGAACTCAAAAGTCAAGGTGACCACAGGGTTACACTCATTCTGAAAACCCTGGGGAAAAATCCTTTCTGCCTTTTCCTAGCATGTGTTTCTTGGCAATCCTTGACATTCCTGAGGTCATAAACACATCACTGTAATCTCTGCTTCCATTTCAATATAGCTTTTTCTCCCTGTGTATCTCCTGTGTTTCTTTATCTAATTCTCCCTTTCCTTTTTCTTACTGAAACACTAGTCATTGCATTTAGGACCCTTCTCAATCTAAAATGACCTTATTTTACCTTGATTACAACTGCAAAGACCTTCCAAATAAGAATTCCAAATGAATTCCAAAGAACTCACCCACATGTACCAGAGTCTAGAGCATGAACGTTTTGAGGGGAGCTGTGGTGTGGAATAATTCAATCCACTATTCCACCTTTTGGCACGATGATGAATGCTTACACTGAAATTATCATTTTTATAGGTCAAAATTATCTGATTCCTGAAACATCCATATAATTCAGTCTAATAGCAATACACTGAATTTTTAGGCGGTACCAGTATTATTCCCATTTCAAGAGGAGACTACTGGAGATATTGAGGCAATTTTTTCTTTTAGTGTTTTACAATTAGGATGTGATAGAGCCAATACCAAACCCTCTGAGCCTGATTCCAACCCCTACTCTCTTAAATATTACATCATTTCTCTATTTTACTATTTATCACTTAAACTCTGTCTATGTTCTTCAGTATTTTATTCTACAAGCTGCTTTAGAAACTTCTACATATTACATATTCTCAACATTAATCATAGTATGTGCTATTAGACAGAACAATGTTCTTCAAATGAAAAACAAATAAATGAATGAATGCTCAGTCTAGTAATTTTAAGTCTCCTAAAGAGAAAAGAGAAGGTACTTTGGAATAATAAAATTTCTTACTATCCATAGCTCTTACATGTTACTAAAGACACTGTGTAGAGACTGACAATTCGGTTTTGGATTCATGTAACACAGAAGCAATCTCTCACTCTCATTCTATGTCATTCTTATCTCATTTGCAGCTCCAGTTCTACCACTGAAAGAATTCCTCTTATCCTCCCTTATACTTAAATAATGGTTCAGCCCAGAATAGACCAAAGCAAATCAATTATTTTCTCCCACATGTGCAACATTTCCGAGCTTGGGCATCTGAAATTGCTTTCTTTTTTTTTTTAATGTTAACAAAAATTATTTTTCCACTTAAAAAGTTAACTAGAAGAATTATGTATTATGTGCGATTACTTAATGAAAAGGACAATTCTGCCTTTGATTATAATAAGGTGAAACATCATCATTTTCAATTTACAATGAGAAAGAGGCAGATTAACTTCGTATTTTCACAACTTTTTGAGACCATCAGAAGTCTGGGGTGGCAAGCAAATAACCAGATCCAAACCTGAAGAGAGACAAATCCTTGCACATATTTACCTGGGATGGAGATAGACACTTGACAAACACCAAGTGTGGGCTGGCAGAATGGCATCAAACTCCTGAATGCTTCCAAAATTATTGGAGGGCCTATCTGCTAGTCTGTTCTTTCTCCATGAACTCCTAGAGTGCTCACAGAAAATAACAAAAGAGCCTTAGGTTTTCACTGTAGTGTAAAAGTAGGGCAGGCAAATAGGAATGATGCAGAAAAGACAGGAAATCGCTCTTCTATCTTCTCCTCTCTCTCACTTATGAAACAAAATGCCTATTCTGCAAGTACAGCATCACCAACTGCACCCTTCGGGCACTGATAAAAACTCATTTATGCAGGGGGAAAAGAATAGGATAAATTACCTCATCCTCATGGAAGGACATAAACAAATTCTGGGCTCAGAGCTATGTAGAATTAGGATAAAGAACACTGAGTAGGCTCCATGTTTGACATCTGGGACATGATGCCTCAGTCTGAAGTTTAATCAGAAAAAATAGAGAATTCTCTATCCAAGAACAATTAGACTTACTGACTTTAAATAATAAGTAATGGCACAATAATGCTGGAGAGGAATAGGGATGTGAAAAAAACATGCAAAGAAAACATTCCCTGAATCCTAATGCAGAGGGAAAGAGCTGAATCAGAAGATAGTGCAGATATTGTACTGATAAGTCAACTCCCACAGCACACACTAAAAATGACCACAATAATTTGAAGTCTGAAGGAAATGTGTTGTTGAACAACAGTGATTCTCATATCCTGATTGCCCCAAATCCACACACTAAAGACTTGCACAAGAGAGGTGTATCTACTTTAAGGAACCAAGTGTATCTACTTCATTCTCTAATGTCCTTTGCAAGATGACTAACTCTTCATAAAAAATTATAAACATACTGAGAAGGCCAGAAAAATACACATTATCAATAATTAAAGGCATGAACAGAGTATAGTTTAGATAGGAATAGATTTTTACCACTATATGATACAGAATTTAAAATAACTATATATGAAGTGTTAAGGTCTCTAATGTTAAAGATGGATAATTTCAAAAATGGAAAAGAAGCAGAAGAAAGTAACAAAGAGGAAAATGCTTTCAATGGGCTCATTTTTAGAGTCAGTGACATCAACAGGAAAGAAGAGTGAACTTGAATAATGCACAATAGAAACTACCCAAAGTGAAACATAAAAAGCAAAGAGAATGAGAGAAATAAAAAAAATCAGGAATGTCTGAAAGGGATGATACCAGATTAAATGTTCTAACATATGTGTAATTGGAATTCCAGAAGGAGAAGAGAGAGAAAATGAGACAGAAGACATACGTGAAGAAATGATATCACATTGGACAACACATTAAGGACAGAGTTTTAATGTTATAACTAATACTCAAACAGTATTTTACACTTTATGTTCTGTGTGCGTGCAAACTGATGAAATCTTTACTTAATATATACTAAATCGATCTTCTGTATATAAAGATAATTGAAAATGAATCTTGATGTCAATGGAATGGGAGAGGGAGAGGGAGATGGGAGGGATGCGAGTGGGAGAGAAGTTATGGGGGGAAAAGCCATTGTAATCTATAAACTGTACTTTGGAAAATTATATTTACTAAATAAAAGTTTAAAAAAAAAAGAAATGGTATCAGAATTTTCAAAAACTAAGAAACCAAAAAGCCACACGTAAAAGGGAAGAAGAAAAAATTCTTTGGGCATTCAAACAGTTGAAAACAAAAAGACAGAGAAAATATTGAGTTATACGTAGGGAAAATAACATGCCAAAGAATATGCACAATGGCAAACTTTAAGTCAGAAGATAATACACTGACAAATTTCAAGCCGTGAAAGAAAAAATATCATCAGAATTTTTTATCCAGGAAAATAATTTCTAAAAAATAATGGGAAATTAAATATTTTCCCATGCAAAAAAGCCTGAAGGAAATCATTGCAAGCAAACATGCTCTCCAAGAAATGTGGCAGGAATTTCTTTAGGCTGAAGGAAAATTGTATCAATTGAAAGAACTAAATAATGAAATGAAGCATGCTAGAAGAAAAGCAAATGAAGATAAAATGAAATCCATTCTCTTTATTTTTCATTGCTATAAGATCATCAACTTAGGAAAAATAGTACCAGAGCATTTTGATGTATGCCTGTCTAAAATTAAATTGTCTGAAAACAATCTATAGCCAACTTATATTTGATCAAAGATCCAAAACTAATCCCTGGAATAAGGACAGCCTATTCAATAAATGGTGCTGGGGAAAAAGGATTTCCACGTGCAGAAGCTTGAAGCAAGACCCCTACCTTTCACCTTACACAAAAATTCACTCAACATGGATTAAAGACTTAAATCTACGACCCGAAACCATCAAATTATTAGAGAGCATTGCAGAAACCCTGCAAGACCTGCAAGATATAGGTACAGGCAAAGGCTTCTTGGAAAAGACCCCAGGAGCACAGGCAGTCAAAACCAAAATTAACATTTGGGATTGCATCAAACTGAGAAGTTTCTGTACTTCAAAAGAAACAGTCAGGAAAGTGAAGAGGCAACCGACAGAATGGGAAAAAATACTTGCAAACTATACTACAGATAAAGAGTTGATAACCAGAATCTACAAAGAAATCAAGAAAATCCACAACAACAGAACAAACAACCCACTGAAGAGATGGGCCAAGGACCTTAATAGACATTTTTCAAAAGAGGAAATCCAAATGGCCAACAGACACATGAAAAAATGTTCAAGATCACTAGCAATCAGAGAAATGCAAATCAAAACCACAATGAGGTTTCACCTCACCCCGGTGAGAATGGCTCACATTCAGAAATCTACCAACAACAGATGCTGGAGAGGATGTGGGGAAAAAGGGACACTAACCCACTGTTGGTGGGAATGCAAACTGGTTAAGCCACTATGGAAGTCAGTCTGGAGATTCCTCAGAAACCTGAACATAACCCTACCATACAACCCAGCCATCCCACTCCTTGGAATTTACCCAAAGGAAATTAATTTGGCTAATAAAAAAGCCATCTGCACATTAATGTTTATTGCAGCTCAATTCACAATAGCTAAGACCTGGAATCAACCCAAATGCCCATCAACAGTAGACTGGATAAAGAAATTATGGGACATGTACTCCATAGAATACTATACAGCAGTAAGGAACAATGAAACCCAGTCATTTGCAACAAGATGGAGGAATCTGGAAAACATCATGCTGAGTGAATTAAGCCAGTCCCAAAGAGACAAATATCATTTGTTTTCCCTGATCGGTGACAACTAACTGAGCACCAAAAAGGAAACCTGTTGAAGTGAAATGAACACTATAAGAAACAATGACCTGATCAGCTCTTGTCCTGACTCTAGATGTACAATGTAATACTTTATCCTTTTTAGTATTTGTTGTTGTTGTTGTTGTTGTTCTAGTACTAGTGGTTGAACTCTGTAATTAACATACAATTATTCTCAGGTGTTTAAATTTTAACTGAAAAGTGATCCCTGTTAAATTTAAGAGTGGAAAAAGAGAGGGAGGAGATGTACAATTTGGGACATGCACAATCAGACTTGCCCCAAATGATGGAGTTAGAAATGTGCCAGGGGATTCCAATACAATCCCATCAAGGTGGCAGGTACCAATGCCATCTCCCTAGTCCAGGTGATCAATTTCAGTTCACATTCGATGGCTCTGATAGGTCTAAGAATCAAAGGGATCACACAAACAAGACAAGTGTCTGCTAATACTAACTGATAGAATCAAAAAGGGAGAGAAAGATCCAACATGGGAAGTGGGATACACAGCAGACTCATAGAATGGCAGACGTCCTAAACAACACTCTGGCCTCAGAATCAGCCCTTAAGGCATTTGGATCTGGCGGAAGAGCCCATGAGAGTATTGTAGGCATGGAAAGCCAAGATACCATGGAAAAGAAAAAAAAAAAGAAGACCTAAATGAAAGATCTCTGTGAGTGAGATCCCAGTGGAAAGAACGGGGCCATCAAAGAAGGAGGTACCTTTCTCTGAAGGGAGGAGAGAACTTCCACTTTGACTATGACCCTATCTGAATAAGATCAAAGTCAGCGAACTCTAAAGGCTTCCATAGCCTTGGCAACTCATGACTAGAGCCTAGGGAGATTACTGACGCCATGAACAGGAGTGTCAAATTGTTAAGTCAGCAACAGAAATCACTGTGTACTTACATCTCATGTGGGATCTGTCCTTAATGTGTTGTCTAATGTGCAGTGATGCTATAACTAGTACTGAAACATATTTTTACACTTTGTGTTTCTGCGTGGGTACAAACTGATGAGATCTTTACTAATTATATACTGAATCGATCTTCTGTATATAAAGATAATTGGAAATGAAAAAAAAAACTGGTGTTAAATTGGAAATGGCATAGAAAATTAATTAATTTTTTAAAAAATATTATGTAGGATCTCTGTCTTTAATGTGCTGTACACTCTTATTTAATGCTATAACTAGTACTCCAACAGTATTTTTTTTCACCTTGTGTTGCTATATGGGGGCAAACTGTTGAAATCGTTACCTAATATATACTAAACTGATCTTCTGTATATAAAGAGAATTGAAAATGAATCATGATGTGATTGGAAGGGGAGAGGGAGCGAGAAAGGGGAGGGTTGTGGGTTAAAGGGAAGTTTTGGGAGGGGGAAGCCATTGTAACCCATAAGCTGTACTTTGGAAATTTATATTCATTAAATAAAAGTTTAATAAAAAAAATTAAATTGTATGAAAACAGTAGCCCAAAGAATAGCAGAGGATTAGAAACATGTTTTCATGTCTTAAACTGTATATATAGCAATATTATAAAGATGGGCACTGGTTAATTAAAGATGTTTATTTTAAACATTATGAAAACACTAGCATATTTTTAAAAGACATGTATGTACGTTCATAGAGGAAATAAAACTGAATCATGGAAAAATATTAAATTGACCAAAAAAGGGGATTGGATAAGGAAGAAATGGGATATATTACAAGCATACCTATCATCATTCAAATAATAAAGAGCCTTAAAACATTAGTTAAGAGACAGAGTTTGGGGGTAGGGATTGTATGTTAAGCCACCACTTGAGATGCTCCTGGCTCACAACGGAATTCTAGTTTAAGTTCTGGTTACTCTACTTCCAATCCAGCTGCCTGCTAATGTGCCTTGGAAGCCAGGACTCAAGTGCCTGAGTCCCTGCCACCCATATGTGAGATGAGGATGGAACTCCTGGCACCTCGTTTCTCCATGGCTCAGACCTCACTGCAGTGCCCATTTGTGGAGTAAAGCAGCAGAAAGGAGCTCTCTCTCCCTCTCCTTCTCCCTCTCCCTCTCCCTCTGCCTCTCCCTCCCCCTCCCCTTCCCCTCCCCCTGCCCCCTCCCTCTCCCTCTCCTTCTTGCTCTCCCTCTTCCTCTCTCTCCCTCTCTCTTCCTGGTTCCCTCTCTCCCCCCACTCTCTCTCTTCCTGTCTTTCCCTATTTCTTTTACTCTGCCTTTCAAATAAATAAATAAATCTTTTTAAAAAGGGATTATCAAAATGAATGAAAAAATAAGATGCAATTCTATTTTGTCTATAAGAAACCCACTTTAAATAAAAAGAGAGATGAAGTAAGAAAATTTTAAAAATAATTCCATACAAATAGCAACCAAAATAATGCTGTAGTACCTATATTATGGGCAAAACTGTAAGTCAGCTAAAATTAATTGACATTTATAGAATATTCCTTCAGAAATGCACAACATAAATTATTCCCCATTGTAAATGAAACGTTTGTCAATTTAGTATGTTTTCTGCGCCATAAAACAAACAATAAAAATATTATAGGAAAGCATAGAAGAATATTTTTGGACCACAATGAAAATCTTGAAGGAAATTTTAAAATGTATTGAAATAGGGGCCGTCATTTTGTCATAGCGGGTAAAGTTGCCACCTGGGAGGCCCACATACCAGATGGGCGCCAGTTCATGTCCCCACTGTTCCACTTCCAATCCAACACTCTGCTATTGCACCTAGTAAACTAGTGGAAAATGGCCCAAATACTTGGGCCCCTGCAACCCATGTGGGAGATCCAAAGAACCTCCTGGCTCTTGTCTTCAGTCTGGCTCAGCCATGGCCATTGTGGCCATTTGGGACATGAACCAGTAGAAAGACTCTCTCTCTCTCTCTCTCTCCCTCTCTCTCTCTCTCTCTCTCTCTCTCCCTCTCTCTCTTTTCCTCCCTCCCTCTGTCTGTATAATACTGCCTTTCAAATAAATACAATATTTTTAAAAGAAATGTATTGAACTCAGTAAAAATAAAGCACAAAATGTCAGAATTTGTAGACATTAAAAAGGGGCTCAGAAGGAAATTAGCAACAATCCAGTAAATTTATATTAGAGAACAGAGGTCTCAAATGATTTAATGTAAGCTTCCACCTTAAGCCTAAAAAAAAAAGAGCAAATTAAATACAAAGCAAGCAGAAGTAAGGAATGGAGATAGGAACAGAAAATAATGAAATAGAAACAGAGAAGTCATAGAAAAAGATCAATGAACGTGAAAGCTGAATTTTTGGAAAGAACAATGAGATCTAAAGACCTCTGCTCAGCAGGGCCAGCCTTGTGGCATACCAGATAAAGCCACTGCCTCCTACACCAGCCCCGTGTGGGCACCAGTTTGTGTCCCGGCTGTTCCACTTCCAATCCAGCTCTCTGCTAATGGCCTGGGAAATGCAGTAAAGATAGCCCAAATGTTTGGGTCCCTGAAATCCATGTGGGAGGCTGAAACGAAGCTCCTGGCTCTTAGCTTCAGCATGGCCCAGGGCCAGCCATTGCTGCCATCTGGGGGCAAACCAGGAGATGGAAGACCTCTCTCCATCCTTCTACCTCTGTAACTCTGGCTTTGAATTTAAATAAATACGTCTTAAAAAAAGACCTCTGCTCAGTCTGACTATGAAAACTGAGGCAAGACACAAATTAGCAATATGAAGACCAAAAGAGGAGACAATAACAGAGACAAAAACATTAAAAGGGTGCTAAGTAATACTACAAATAACTCTAATATATTAGCAAAAATAAAAGGAAAGTAATAGGGGAAAAACAATATTAAATGCTGGCAAATACATGGACTGTGTGGTATTTTCATATATATATATATATATATATATATATATATATATATATACATACTACAAGCCCCTTGGACAAATGTTTGGCATATTCCTACAAGTTAGTCATGTACTATATGACCCAACAATTCCACTTCTTGACATAAACTCAAAGGGAATGAAAAGTTACTTTTACCAAAATTTATATGTGAATGTGTAGAACAGCTTTATTTATGCCATTTGAACTATAAACAGAAAATAATCACAATACCCTGAACCAGTGAATGATCAAAATAATTGTGAGTCATTAGTAAAATGCAACAGTACTCAACAACAACAACAACAAAAACCTGACTACCTATCGACTCAGCTCAGAACAGGAATGAATTCTAAATATACTCTGGTAAGTAAAAAAGGCCAAACCCAGAGCTATAGAATGTATTATTCCATTGACATAACTCTTTGGAACAGGAGCAATGACAGAAAAGGAAAGTAGCTTGGTTGTTGCCAGGGTTTAGGGGTGCAGAGTCAGGATAAGGGAAATTCGAGTTGATGGAATTTCGGTGTGAAATTGCGTTAGCTACAAGATTCTATGCATCTGTCAAAACCCATATGTATGGGTCTGCAAGGGTTACAGTAACAATATATGTGTACTAGGGTTTATCAAGTAGATAAATACACTGTAGACAAGGAGAACCAGATCATTCCTTTTTGGAGAAAGAAGACACATTAGGAAAGCATGAAGGCTGAAGTGAACTCTCTGGTTTTGGAGTGGATTTGGAGGTATCAAAATATAGAGGCAGGGGCCGGCGCTGCGGCTCAACAGGCTAATCCTCCGCCTTGCAGCGCCGGCACACCGGGTTCTGGTCCTGATCGGGGCACCGGATTCTGTCCCGGTTGCCCCTCTTCCAGGCCAGCTCTCTGCTGTGGCCAGGGAGTGCAGTGGAGGATGGTCCAAGTTCTTGGGCCCTGCACCCCATGGGAGACCAGGAGAAGCACCTGGCTCCTGCCATCGGATCAGCATGGTGCGCCGGCCGCAGCGCACCAGCCACGGTGGCCATTGGAGGGTGAACCAACAGCAAAAAGGAAGACCTTTCTCTCTGTCTCTCTCTCTCACTGTCCACTCTGCCTGTCAAAAAAATTTAAAAATAAATTAAAAAAATATAGAGGCAGGAACGTGTGATAGCTTGAATTTAGCAATGGCAATATCAATACACTATTCTAGTCCTATGTACTGAAAGGGACTAGAAGTAGCAAAAGCCCAAGGTGTAATGATTTATACCTGGTACCCCAATCATGATTTGTAAATACTACTCGTAAATAAAAGGAACCAGAAAACTGCTTGGAGAACTGGGTGATTCTAGATTTGGGGAAGGGAAAATCTGAGAAACCTGTTGCACCTTAAAGTACTATAGAGTACAGGATTGTATAAAGAAAGAAGAGAACAAGGAAATAAAGCAGACGTGTAGGGAGGGAGAAAAGAGTGGAGAGCAACAAGACAAGCTAAATGCAACATGAAATCCTGGAGTAGATTTTAGACCACAAAAAGAACTTTAGCAGAAAACCGAGGAGATTCAAACAAACTCTACAATTTAGTTAACATTTTGTACTAAGGTCAGTTGCTTAGTTTTTATATGTGTTCTATGTTACATTGGATATTAACATGAGCTAGCTGGATGTCAGATAAGTAAGCACCCTATATTTTTGCAACTTTCTGTGAGTCTAAATTTATCCAATTATTTCCAAAAAACAGACAAAAATATAACATTTAGGTGGAAGAAAACATTGATATACACAATTTATAAAATACTAGAACTAAGTCTTCCCTAGGAAATTAATTCAGGGGAACAGTTCAATGTAAGATACCACTATTTAAAGTGTCTAACAGTGAATTCCACTGAGCAAGGCATAATGGATATCGCATGGGTGATCAAGAGCTTTTGAAATTGCCACTCAGAGCCGGCCCTGTGGTGTACTAGGCTAAGCCTCCACCTGTGGCGCTGGCATCCCATAAGAGCGTCAGTTTGTGTCCGACTGCTCCTCTTCTGATCCAACTTCCAGTTTATGGCCTGGGAAAGCAGTAGAAGTTGGCCCAAGTGTTTGGGTCTCTGTACCTGCATGGGAGACCTGGAGGAAGCTCCTGGCTCCTGGTTTTGGATCAACCCAGCTCTGGCTGCAGCAGCTACTTGGGGAGTAAAGAGCAGATGGAAGACCTCTCTCTCTCTCTCTCTCTCTCTCTCTCTGTCTCTCTCTCTCTGTCTCACCCTTTCTCTGTCTGTAACTCTACCTCTCAAATACATTTAAAAAAAAAAAAAGAAGAGGAAGAGAAATGACCACTCTTATAGAACTTGAAGGACAGGTGAGACCATCATCTGTGTTGGAGAGCTGAGGCCTCACTCTGGAAAACTTTCAAGTACACTCTGCATGTTCCCTTTGGGCCACATAGTAGATTTAAGAAATAATTTCACGCTGCTCTGCGACATGAGCATTTGCATGTGGATTAATGGATTATAGTTCTATGAAAATCTATCTTTCAAGCAAAACTTGGGACGTGGAAACAGTCTAAGGAAGTACACATCAGGAAATCTGGGTCTTGGATTGAATAAAATGCTCTGGGTTTTACATCTTTTTTCCTTATTCATTACAGTCCATTTTAAGCACAAGTGGTTTCCCATCTGGACCAAAAAATTGCATTGGTGAAATGTTAATATTCTTTTCCTCAGTATTATTTCATTACATTTCATTTTGAAGAGGTGTATGTTTTAACAGATTAGAAAGTCTTCTGATTTGACAGAGATAATGTGTAAAACAATTTTTTTTCTTAGTAGAAGCTACCACTGCATTAATTCCTGATAGGCAATGATTTTTCAGTGGTACAACAGCATTCTTCAAATTTTGATTTGTTACTGCAGGCAGATTCATTGAAGAAAACTGTGCCAGGGAACAATATAATTTGGAGCAGAACTTTGACACAGGCATCAAGGATATTCCATTTCTGATTCAAGACACAATTCTATAGACTCTCATCTTTTTCCATTTCACTGTGAGTCTCTTTTTCTCTGTGAATTTTCTTCTTGGAAGCTTTGTAGCTGAAACACAGGTGGGCGGGTGTGGAGGCTTTAGTTTCCTTTTCAGGGTTGCTTCTACATTGCTTTAAATCTCCACTGATTTGAACAGTCCCACTGATCCTTTTAGTATTGACGTCAGGACGGGAGACAAAGGACTGGAAAAACAGTAATAGGCAAATTATTAAAAGTAGATTCCATTGTGTACAGAACAGTGTTGATGATTGATTCATAACAATAAATACTTTATACTTTCCAGCCACAGCACTCTTATTATTTTAATTTATGGTATAGTAAACCTATGGTTGACTGAACTTTTTCTTTTGCATCCAGAGAATCTGTCAAGATGTGGTTCCCTGGTTAATACAAGGCAGGAAATGGCAAAGAGGTAAAAGAAAAGGAAGAAATAGTTGCTGGTTACTTTTGAAATGCAGTACTATTAATTACACAGTTTAAAGTGAATAAGGAATATTCGTTTAATAAATTCATATTGATTGCTTACTATGCAGGAAGCACACGAGATGCTATGCAGTTGAGCTATTCAAAGTTCCAGACCTCTTAGAAATTACCAAGATCTTTGCTCTAGTCCTTTTTCCTTAAGGACTTTAGATAAAGCCTGATCTTTAAATCCTCCCAGATTCTACAACCCTTGATAGCCCATGACATTTCACATGTTCTTCTCATTTTTAGGAGATTATGTTTTCATGGCTCCCTCTGCCTCAATATCCTACATCTAGTCCAGACACAGAACTCAGCCCCATCAGCAATCTCTGCAACACCTCCACTTCTGTGCAGCTGTTGGTATGTTTAGTAAGATATACAACAGATCTGGAGCTATAGGAAGCAGTGACATTTTCCACTCAATACACCCTTTTCTTCTCTCCCCTTTATCCTGAGGTATACAAAGCGAACACTTTGAGATGCTTGGCCGAAAAAGGGCTCTCCAGTTAAAAGCATCAGCCTTAGAAGGCAGCTGGGATAATAAAAAGCTTAATAATAACAATAGTAATAATAAGCAACAATGATAATGGCTACTCTGATGTTATACATATTTCTATTCTGGACTTTGCATGGTTACTACTTTGCACATCACACTGTGCTGCTTCTTGATTTCAATATTTCACTGTCCTGTTGAATTTTGATCACTTGCAGAAGTTTCATATGGAAAATAGCACAGGTAATCTAGCCTCTGAATTAATATTAGTTCAAAGAGAAAATACATAAATTACCCTATATTCACAGAAAAAAATTGTTCACATCCTGAATTAAATTGATCTCTCTCAACAGTTTAATAAAATATAATGATCTGGTCATGTGAGCAGAATACAAAGTAATTTTTGTTCATATTTGGATTTCTAATATGTTCCCATCCAGTCCTTTCCTCTCCATTTCTATCAAGTATGAGTCTTTTGATTTTAAATAGCAGGCACAAAAAAAGAAATAAGAACAATACAGCTTTTACGTCTTTTAGGTGACATGTTCCATAAACCTTGAATTTGATGAAAATTTTTGTGAGTTTCTAGTGTAGTTATTTGAGTCACTCTAATGAAATAAGACTTGAAGTTCAGAGAAGTAAAATCATAGTATATTAGTGAAAGTGTCACTTAGAAAATTTATGTTTAATATATAAATTCAACCAGCTGCTCCAGACATCATGATTTAACATAATGACTGTAGGTTAGACATGAACCACACCTACATAATTTTCCTAGTGATTTGTCTGTATTGATTCCAGTTTGATACTATAAGAATTTATTAAACTTGTTTTAAAAAGTATTTAGATGTTTAACATAGATGAGCAACCTAGGGAAGGAGTAAGCAAAATATCAGTTTGTTCATTCAAAACACAAGTTAATGATAGCTGCAATTATTATGTGATCATAAAACTATGCTAAGAAAAGCAGGGAAGACAAAATGAAAGGCCAATCACTTCTCTATTATTTGTCACAGCAGAGAATGTTCCACGGATTATTGAAACCTTGTTAAGAATAAAAGAAAGATGGTAATAAAAACTGAAGAGCCGAAGAGGAGAATCAGTTTTTCAGACATTTCAAATACTTGATTGCTATAAGAAATTTTAATGAAGATGGGAGGCTGTCTTTGTATCATTCTTAGTCTGGATATCATTTGGGACATTAAGATATTTTATAATATATTCAAGTGAAAACCATCATCAAAAAGAAAGCAATGTCTACCATTGGGAAATATCAGTTTTACTCTTAAAATTTATAATATTTAGATTCATTTCCCTCAAGTATATGAGAACACTGTTGTAACAAATACAGTATGTAAAGAAAATATCACTGCATTTTTTTCCAGTTTTTAGCCAAATATTTTTAGTGAAGTGGTTGCCTTTCCTATATTCATGGGACCTATACTGAACTAGCCTTCATTAAATATTAAATAAGAAGGCAGGTTTTTTTTTTTCCTATGAAAGCTATGAACTCAATCTAATTGCATGTACTCAAATATTGCCATTGCTTCACACATTGGTGCTCTCAAATGGGTAATATGGACTGAAGCCAGAAGATTGCTGGCTCTTTTCAATATAGTCCTAGTTGCTAAGGGAAAAAATGATTTTTATATATAATCTTAAATATAAAATTTGAGGATCTTCCAATAGTCCTACATCTGTGACTGAAAGAGGCAGTGTCTTCACAAGATAGTGGGTTGAAGCTGTTGTAAACAGTGAAAAATAAGAATAATTTCTCTGCTCACTCGTCTACTGGTTAACTCCTGAAATGCCAACAATGGCCAGGACTGAGTGAGGCTGAAGGCTGGAGCTTGGAGCATATAAAGGTCTCCCACGTGGGTGGCAGAAATCTAGTTACTTGAGCAATCACTGCTGCCTCCCAGGGTCTGCATTAGCAGCAAGCTGGAGTCAATAGCTAGAGCCAGGAATCGAACTTGGATACTTCAGTGTGGGATGTAAGTGTCTCAACTACTAAGCTAAACATATGACACCTGTGTAATTTTTTATTAGAATATTTTTAGAGCGGTTTTAGATTCACAGAATAATGGAGAAGAAGGCAGAGGAGTTTCTCAAATAGCTCCTATTGCCTACTAGCAATATCCTAAAGCCTCCCTATCATCAACATTTCCCACCAGAGTGGTGGTACATTTATTACAATAATGAGGTCATATTGATACATCATTATAATCCATAGTGTGTGTATTACAACAGAGTTCATTATTAGAGTTATACATTCTATGGGTTTGAGAAAATGTATAATGACATGTACCCAGAATTATAATATCACACAGGATAGTTATACTGCTTTAAAATTTTTCAAGGTCATTGACAAGATTAAATGAGATAACATTTAATGTTTCTAGAATAATGTTAAATGCCTTCCTACTCATTACTTTACCTCTCTTCTGGAAAAAAAAAAAACTAAATGATGTTTCTTTTGTAATAGTTACAGAAGATCAAAACAAATTTGGTGCCAAATAATTTGATCATTATCCCCCAAGAATAATAAAAAAAAATTGAATATTTGCTTATGTTTATCTCTATTTCCACAAACCAAAAAGACTATCAGATTAGCCATTTGATGTTTTTGTTAAGGTTTATCTCTTTATTTGAAAGACAGAGTTACAGAGAGAGAGAGATGTAGAGATAGATAGAGAGATAGAGAAATCATCCATCCACCAATTCACTCTCCAGATGGCTGCAATGGCCAGTACTGGGCCAGCCAGAAGCTGGGAGCCAGGAGCTTCTTCTGGGTCTCCCACGTGAGTCGGCAAGAGCACAAGTACTTGGGCCATACTTCACTGCTTTTCCAGACACCTTGGCAGGGAGCTGGATGGGAAATGGAGCAGCCAAGACTTGGCACTTATATAGGATGCTGTCTTTGCACCCAGTGGCTTAAATCACTGTGCCCTAGTGCCCCCCTGGCCACTTGATTTTGCCTAGACAAAATAAGCACATAGTAACAAGGCCTTACTAGGCTATTCTCCTGTTCAGCGAACTGTAGGCCATTTTCTGAAGAAGCAGGGAAACAGGCTCATGGCCATAGAGTAAAAATACAACACCACCAGTGATGGCTGCCATAGGGCTTAGTCAACCACAAGACAGAGGGGCATTGTGACCTGGCAAAATGAAGGTATGAGGAGTAGTATCAAGCCATGTGGCTTCTAGTGCAGGATTCCCAAGGTACGTGTGATAGGCATGAGCAATCTCTTTATATAGTGTTAGTAAGGGAGTAGAATTATAAAATGTAACTAATCCTGTGTTTCATTTAAAAATTCTTGGACATCCCATGTGTATACATTACATCCCTTTCCTTTCTTTTTATGACTTATTTATTTATTTGAAAGGCAGAGAGAGAGAAATATTTTCCATCCTCTGGTTCACTTCCCAAATGGCCACAACAGACAGATCTGAGCAGGGCTGAAGCCAGGAGCCAAGAACTCTATCTGGGTCTCCTACATGGCTGGCAGAGGCCCAAGTACTTGGGTCACCTTTGCTGATTTCTCAAGCACATTAACAGGAAGTAGGGTTGGACACAGAGCAGCTGGCACTTGAAACACCATTCTGATATAGGATTCAGGTGTTGCAAACAGCAGCTTAACCTACTGTGCCACACGTCAGCCCCTGTATGAAATGTTTATGATACTCAGGGATACATGCCAAGTGCTCAGTGAATATTAACTATTTTAGCGTTAGAACAGTGTTCTGCAAAGGATGATACTTGGGATGTTATTTAAGATGCATAGTCCATTAGTCTTGCAATGATTATGATTTTGTTTCACTGTGGTTAAAAAGAAATATAATTAGAAATGTCTTGTTAACAGTTTCCTTTTCATATACCTTTATTTAAGTAAAAATAGTGAGTTGATTTAAAAAGAGGTGTTGCTGATTCTAATATAGATGAGCAGTAAAGACTACGGGTGCGCACTCATATCCAGTTCTCTTCACCTTTCTTCCACCTAGGAGGACTTTACTATACTGTTAGAGTATGGCACGGTGTGCAAATAATTCTGCTGTATGGATTGGATCAAAGTGTATGTGACAATTTGTAGGTGGCACATTGAATTTCAGGGTGACACCCACCAGCATTCTCTTCCCTCTGCCTTCTGTCATTCCTAGAAGAGCATCCAGTATCCACAGATGGCTTTCTGTGAACAAAAATCAAGAATCTTTGATAAGTCACTGATATTTCACATTTTTGTTATTGCAGCACAACGTGCTTCATGCTGACTAGAACATGACAGGTGAATATTATGAAATATTATATGACTGGTGAAAGTTCCAATTAAATGACTATAGTTAGTGGAACACCCTGTGCAACTATCAGATTAGTCTGGTCTTGACAGATTCTGAAAGGTTTTGTAAAGAATATACTATCCAGGCTGGCGCCGCGGCTCAATAAGCTAATCCTCTGCCTGCGGCGCCGGCACCCCGGGTTCTAGGCCTGGTTGGGGCGCTGCATTCTGTCCCGGTTGCTCCTCTTCCAGTCCAACTCTCTGCTGTGGCCTGGGAAAGCAGTAGAAGATGGCCCAAGTCCTTGGGCCCTGCACCCGCATGGGAGACCAGGAGGAAGCACCTGGCTCCTGGCTTCGGATCAGCGGGGTGCACCGGCTGCAGCGCGCCGGCCGGCTGCAGCGGCCACTGGGGGATGAACCAACGGAAAAGAAAGACCTTTCTCTCTCTCTCTCTCTCTCTCTCACTGTCCACTCTGCCTGTCAAAAATAAAAAATAAAAAAAATAAAAAAGAATATACTATCCAAATAACTCAGCTAGGACGAAAAGGAGTTGGGGAGAAATAGGAGTAAAGAGCAATACAAGGTGAGGAACAAGCACACATGGGTACGGAGAGGAATGGAGAGGTGATGCCGGAAACAAAGGGAGGAATTTGAGTCACCTAAGCTCAGTGACACTGTGTGACTAGAGGTTGGGAAGACCCAGCACAGCCGAAATTCCACCTGGCAGGGAGAGAATAGGAGATGCTAATGTCCCAAGCCCTCTGATCCATTGCCCTTATCTTAACATGTTACCCTTGGAAAATTTGAACTCCCTAAATTACAAGTGGTTTTTTTTTTTTTCTATCATTGTAATGAATACTGGACTATCTAGTGCCCTTCATAAAAATTGAATTCTTTGTATGAATATTTTCCCTCAAGGGCATTTGAAAGAGCCAAATGGAAATCCTTTAAGAAGGACTTGAGTGGGCGGCGCAGCAGCTCACCTGGCTAATCCTCCACCTGCGACGCCGGCACCCCGGGTTCTAGGCCTGGTTAGAGTGCTGGATTCTGTCCCTGTTGCTCCTCTTCCAGTCCAGCTCTCTGCTGTGGCCTGGGAAGGCAGTAGAGGATGGCCCAAGTGCTTGAGCCCTGTGTGAACCAACGGAAAAGGAAGACCTTTCTCTCTGTCACTCTCTCTCTCACTGTCCACTCTGCCTGTTAAAAAAAAGGACTTGGGTGAAGATTGAATTCACCATTATTCAAATTTTTTCTTGTGTACCTGTGTAAAAGTTACATCTTCCCTTTTTCCCTTTTTAGTTATTGATCAGTTTATCTTGCTTTGCTTTCTCTAAATATATCATTTTTGCTTGCTAGTACCAACTGTAAGATAAATTTCAAAAGATGGCTTCTCTCTTTGTATGGATGTTCAACAAACGAAGTCTATATGCTTCAAGCCTTAATGTGCACTCTCTTTATTATTGTTAAGAAGAAAAATAAAATTCATAGACTGCTGCACATATTCAAATAAGAATTCAGCATTCTTTTCATCTTATGAATCAATGTCTTTTCAATGGGAAATCAATATCCCCAGTTAATATCTAATGAGTACAAATGGCTATAGCCAAAACCAACATTGTTTATATACTAGGATGATCAAAAGAAAATTGTGCATGCCAGTTAAAAATCTCCTTTGCAAGACATGAGCAGTGCAGGATTTTTGTATCATTGTCTGCATTTTAATCTACTTAAATGCACTTAATGCTCCAACACAATGGGGATCAGCATGAGCTGATCATCTCATTTTGCTCTGTTTTTCTCAAGAATTCACCACTTAGACTGTCATGCACACATGTGTATATAGTGTTGTGTGTGTGTGTGTGTGTGTGTTTATTTGTGGCTGTATTCTCGATTCCTTACTTTGGGTATGAAAAATAGCATAAACTCAGTAAGTGTTTTGGAATCACTGAGAGTTGAGTTCAGTGTCAGACACACTTGGTTTTAATTCTTAGGTGTGTAATTTTCTGTGTGGCTGTGGTCGTGTATTTAACCATACTGGGCCTTAGGTTCTTCACTTCTATTCCAAAAATAGCAAAGTTAATTGTAGCTATCTCTTTGGTTCTTGTGAAATAGTGAATAAAATCTGGGAAAGTATTTGCATGATGCTTGGCACATAGTAAGTGCTCACTTAATGAAATCTGGAAGTATATTTATTTACTTATTTATTTTGCTATTGAAAAATAAATATTTCACTTTAGCCAGAGACATAATTAGTAGAGTATCAGGCTTAAAGAATAATTAAAATTGATGGATTTTACTCATTACAAGAGTTTGTAGAGCAATTACCTTTCTCTTCTTTTCATTTACATCTCTGTAGGTGAAGCAATGGTAAGAAAATACTTTATCTTGGCTCCATTCTCACATGAGTCACAAGTCCAATAACTCTTTACTGGTCCACCGCTGCCACCCCCGCCTTCCTCCAGCACTGCAATGGTTTCCATGTGGATACACCAACTCTTGTGTCACTAAAATCCATTATTCACAGAGCAGCCAGAGGTGTTAAGTTTCTTAAACACAATTCAGATCATTCACTCCCCAACTCAAAACCCTCTTGCAGCTTCTCTTCATATCTAAAATAAAACTCAAAGGTTTTACTCTCACAGCGCTCAGCTCTTGAGTAATCAAGCCCTGACTTTCTACCACTCTCTTATTTTTCTACTACTCTCTTACTTTGTTCCCAACAACATATCATGCCCACACTTACCCCGTGTCCTTTGCACTTGTTCACTTCCCCCAATGTCTGGAAGTCTGGCTTCTGAGTCTACCCAGATATATTCCCTAAAGAATTAGCCTTTCTCAACCAGTCCAACTGCAGTAAGGATCAGCATCAGCTGATTATCTCATTTTGCTATATTTTTCTCAAGAACTTACCATGTGCATGTGTGTGTGTATGTGTGTGTTTATCAATGGCTGTATTCTTAATTCCTTATTCTGAGTATGACAAATAGCATAAACTCTATATTTTGTAATCAGTAAATGAACCTTCTTCTTTGGAAAATAATTACTTGTATACTTGCTTGATGTTTACCTACATTTTTAGGCTCTTTTTAAAACTTAATTAATTTGGGACCAGTGTTGTGATGTAGCTGGTAAAGCCGCCACCTGCAGTACTGGCATCCCATATGGGCAATGGTATTGTTCCCAGCTGCTCCTCTTCTGATCCAGCTCCCTGCTAATGCATGTGGGAAGGCAGTGGAAGTTGGCCCAAGTGCTTGAACACTTGCACACATTTGGGGGCCCTGGATGAAGCTCCTGGCTCCTGTCTTCGAATTGGCCCAGCTCATGCCTTTGTGGGAAACTGGGGAGTGAACTAGTGGATGGAAAATCTCTATCTATTCCTCTCTCTCTCTAACTCTGCCTTTCACATAAGTAATAATAAATCCTAAAAAAATTAGTTAATAAGAGGAGAGAGAGCGTGTGTGAGTGTTCTCCCATCTGCTAGTTCACTCCTCACATGGCTGCACTGGGCTAGGCTGAAGCCAAAAGCCGGAAACTCAGTTCAGGGCTGCTGCAGGTGAGGCAGGGACCCAACTATTTGAACAATCACCACTGCTTCCCAGGGTCTGCATTAATTGGAAGGTGAATTCAGGATCCAGGTCTGGGAATCAAATCCAGGTACTCAGATATGGGATCTGGATGTCTCAACCGCTATGTCACACACCTACCAAACACTACTACTAAACTTAAAAATAGTAGTGTTGGACACAAATTTTAACCAAAATAGTGGTTTTCTATATTTAGGAAACCTATATATATATATGTATATGTATATATGTATATATATACACACACACACATATATATATATGATATATAAAGAGTTTTCATGTTGAACTTTATAATATTAACCAACAAATGAATGCAGAAAAAAAAATCTCAATTCTATGTTGTTGGTCAATCATAGTACTTAGTGGAATGAGAGAAATAAAGTTTACAGGGCATCTCAAGAATTATAAATCCTAAACAAGTTTTGGTGGTCCAAATTGTCCTCATTTACTTCAAAGCAGGGGCGTAGGTGAGTCACTCATCCTCTATTAGATGAACATGCTATTCTTGACCAATTGAATACCTTACGCTTTTATTTCAAAAATGCCCCCTTGAATGTGAGACCTGTCAGACCTGTGCTGTTTGTTGAGGAATAAGATGTTCCTTTCTAAAGTATTAGAACGAGCATCAGCATGAAAATCTCAAACTAAGATTTCAGATATTCTCTGGCTCTTTTTCACATGATCGTTTGACTTCATCATTTGGGTGCCGTGTAAACATTACGCTGATCTCGCCGGCCACCTCTGCCAGACTTGTTGGTTGGGGCTCTCTTCTGTTCCTTCACCAACTCATCACCAAGTCCTAAGTCCATTGATGCCCAGACCCACTCTGGACTCTGTCTCTGACCAAACTTGATTACAACCTGCCAGTGATCTTTTGTTAGCTACAAGAGAATGTTCAAAAGACTCCCAGAGCCTGGAGGCTGTAACTCTTCCATGACCTTCTGCACCTACTCACCTTTGTTGCAAAAGCCCTTCTCTGCACTGACCTTACCTTACCCTCTCACATCTCTCTCTGAACACCCAATGGTTATTTAAAAACATGACTCAATCAGGTCTTAGCTTGGTAGAATATAAGGACCACTTTCAGTGAGAAATAACTGAGTATTAAACCCTTTTCCTGATGTATTAGGTCTGTCATTTTGGATAAATGATCTAACTCCCTCATGCTTGGTTCCTTTAGTAAAAAAAACAAAAATGAGGATAATTGTACCTCTCTCGATCCTAGGAAATAAGTGAGATGATTGTTTTTGGTCATTCTCAAGGCCAGTCCTTGGTAGAGATTTCGCCCTCTGGGAGTGTCCTTTCCCCTCCCAGCTCTTGATTCAGGCAGAATTCCAGCAGGCATCCTCTCCTCTCGAGCCTTATCTGCCAAACACACTGCCCACCCTCTGGAGTAGTTAAAATCTTTCCAGGAGCTTTCAAGTCCAAGTAACTTCAGTGTTCCTTTCCAACCACATGGGCTCCTGCCGAGGCCAGTTGGTAGCCACCAAAACTTGCTCTGAAAATGAGGCAGAGTTCAGATTTCTGCTGCATTTTATGGGCACAAACAAATCGAACTTGGTAAACACGTCCCTTGCCATGTGGAGCAAAGTGTACTGAAGCCTTGATATGACACATTCTGGAGTCTTCGAAGACAAAAGGGGGAAAAAAAAGTTAAACTTTCAAAAATCTGAGCTCACAGTGACAGGCCACAACTAACACATCATCACTGTGCTACCTAGCTGTCGTAGGTATCTTATTTCTCCTATGAGTAATGGTATTACATCCTCTGAGATGAATTGGAAAATATTTCTGTAGCACAAAAGCCCAATCCTCATTCCAGTCTGGTTCCTTAAGAAAACAAAAACAGTAGCTAGGGTTGGGCATTTGTGGCACAAGGGTTTAAGTGCTGCATGGAATGCCTGCATCCTATATTGGAATGCTGGTGACCTACCTCCATCCACCTCACCAGCTGCCTGCTAATGTGCACCCTCGGGGACAGCAGATGATAGCTCAAGTATCTGAGTCCCTATTACTAATGAGGGAGATTCAGATAGATTTCCTGGTTCCTGGTTTCCACCTGGCCCAGCCCTGGCCATTAGAGGCATTTGGGAAGTGAACCAAATCTCTCTCCGTCTGGTTGTCTTTCCATTTTTCTGTTGCTCTACCTTTTTTATAAATAAAGACCAATAAGTAAACATTTTTTTTTTCCTTGAAAGAACAGCCTGCCCCAACAATATGTAATCTGAAAGCATCATTCATGTGTGTAGGAAGATACCCAAATTCAGTTTAAGGTATTATTACAAAATGGTAAGGACTTCTTAATCGAACCTGTGCCACAGCAGGTAGATTTATTCTGACAAGGTAATGAATGACATGGCTTTGGTGGGAGTGCCAGTTAAAACCAATTATCATCAGCTTGATGTGACAGGCAATGAAAATGCCTCTCAGGACTCACCCTCTTTCAGAGGCGGATATTTTTGTTTCTGGGCATGGTTCTGATTTGGGATGTACTGAGCTGTTTTTCTTTTCAGAAATGCAGATGTAGCCATTGTTTTAAAAGACTCCAAGTGGGTCACCCTGATTTATCCTTTTAGGATGGTTGCATTATAAAAACAAGTCAGTGACTTCCTGGAATGGGACCAATGCAAAGAACAATCCTAAACCCTAATTCACTGCAAACATTTCCCTGAATGCATAGCATTCATTGCTATTTGTTTAAACAAGGGCACTGCAGTTATAGCCCAGGAAGAGAACTAGCAATCAGAATATGCAGTGTCAAAACATCTTTCAAAAGGAACCTCATCACACATGACTAGTATTAACATTGCACTACATGGTTTTATCTATGTGTGAGATGATATACCAGTATTAAGCAGTTTTTATTTTATTGTTTAAAGATTAATTTATTTTTAATGATTTATTTATTTATTTGAAAGTCAGAGTTACAGAGAGAGGAGAGACAGAGAGAGATCATCCATACGCTGGTTCCCTCGCCAGTTGGCTGCAACAGCCAGAGCCCTGCTGATCCGAAGCCGGGAGACCAAGAGCTTCTTCTGGGTCTCCCACACAGGTGCAGGGGCCCAAGGACTTGGGCCATCTTCTACTACTCTCCCAAGCTATAGCAGAGGGCTGGATCGGAAGTGGAGCAGCCAGGACATGAACTGGCACCATATGGGATGACCACACTGCAGGCAGTGGCTTTACCCACTACACAACAGCACTAGCTTCAAGATTTATTTATTTGAAAGGCAAAGTTAGAAAGAGAGTGAAAGAAAGACTGAGAGAGGTCTTCCATCCACTGGTTCACTCCCCAGATGGCCACAACGAACAGGGCTGTGCCAGACTGAAGCCTGGATCCAGGAGCTTCCTGTAGTCTCTTACGTGGGTGCAGGGACCCAAACACTTGGGCCATCATCTGCTACTTTTTCAGGCACATTAGCAGGAAGCTGAATGGGAAGTGGAGCAGCTGGAACTTGAACTGGCGACCAGTTTTAAAATATTGTGGCTGGGGGAGCTCGTTTCTGGACATAGTTGCCTGCATTCTCTCAGGAGGTTAGCTGAACACACTAGAAGCTCTACAGTGCTGGTCTGTTCTGCTTGGCTGTGGACACCACGCAGTTCTGTTCTCAACTGTGTCTCCAGGTTGAACACCACAAATCAGACATCTGTCCAGCAAGTTGGCTGGTGCAGCTGGGCTTGGATGATGAGAAACCTGTTCCATGACACACCAGGGGACTGTCCTCAGCGAAGCATTTTCTCATATTCCTCATCTAGAAAATGTGGCACACAAGGGAGTAGCTCTAAGACTCAATCTTCCAATTTGCAAAATGGGAATGTTACTCCCTATTTTGCAGAAATGTTGTAGGAATTAAGAGAGATAACCTTGTGAAGTGCTGGTATGTGGTATGAACCCAGTAAGTTAATTTTTTTTGTTATTTTTACCTCAAGTTATTCTTCTTTTCTGTTCTTAGTGATTTAAAATTGTTATCATTTTTTTTATAAGCTCTTGGTTTTTCTCCAGATGCTACTCATTGACTGCTCTACAACTCTTACACCGTTTTGCACTTGACATGCTTAAACTTTCTTGCTTACTTCATCTCCTTCTCTATCTGCAGGTTTCATAAATCGTTTATGCCACTTCCACAATGAGAAAGCAATTACACACCCTAGGAAACTCTGTTTCCACTTCTGAATAGTCACCTTCTTTACATTCCACTATATTGACTTGAATCCATTCATGTTATTCTTTTTAATTTATTTTATTTATTTATTTACTTTTTTAACAGGCAGAGTTAAACAGAGAGAGAGAGACAGAGAGAAAGGTCTTCCTTCCGTTGGTTCACCCCCGAAATGGCCGCCCCGGCCAGCGGGCTGCAGCGATCCGAAGCCAGGAGCCAGGTGTTTCCTCCCAGTCTCCCATGCGGGTGCAGGGACCCAAGCACTTGGACCATTCTCCACTGCCTTCCCAGGCCACAGCAGAGAGCTGGACTGGAAGAGGAGCAACCGGAACAGAATCTGGCACCCCACTGGGACTAGAACCCGGGGTGCTGGCACCGCAGGCTGAGGATTAGCCTATTGAGCAGCAGCATCGGCCTCATTCATTGTTATTTTAACTTGATATTTTCGGTACCCTGAGACATGAAAATTTTTTCTTTCCCTTCCTTCTTTTCTTCCTCCATCCATCCCTTCCTCCCTCCCTACTTCTCTCTACCTTCCCCACTGTCTCCCTCCTTTCCTTCATTCTCTCTCTCTATAATAAGTTTTTACTCTTGTGGTTCACAGACTATTTTCACAGTGAGAAAATGATAGAACAATTTCAGGGAAATGAAAGTTGAGACAAACAAAAGCAGTAACCAAGGACATTACCTTTAAACTTGTGTCATCTTTGTAAGCAAGAAAGATTGTTTAGAAAAAAAGTGGATGGACTTCTCCATGAAATTTTCCTAAACTGTATAATTAAGCAAAGAAATGTCTTTTACTGCTTCACTCCTTTCAGACTTACCTAAAATTGTGTGGAGGAAGACTGCCATCTTGATATAGCATTTTGGTTTTGGAACTATGAAATTGCAGCAGGCCAAGAAAGAAAAGGAGGAGTTGGATAAAATGTATGTCACATCTGGTTTTCTTATTAAAAATGCACTGCTCACCATCAGCACTCTTAAAAGCCTATACAAGTAAAATTATATATTTTGATTGCTTCTGGGTTTCTTTTATTAGTGTGTTGGCTGGTTCTTTGGATTTTTTTTTTCTGTCTTCATTTCAGTTAATCAGTTTCTTATTTTTATCTTCCCAGAGAACTCAACCCCTCAATATGGAAGACTTTTGTTTTACTGAAAATGCAGAGGACTGTCATGGTCTAAATTGCAAAATTCTATGCTTAGTTCTGTTTTCTCCATAAGTGAAAATTCCCATAACCAACTGGCCATCTGATCAGTATATTGAGTTCCAAGAAACAAAGACCTCATTTCTCTTCATGTCTGTTTTGAAAACCTTGTAACTATACAAGGATGGGATAAATATTCCAGGAGTTCTATATTAATTGTGAGCAGCTTTTTTGTAAAATACAAATGTTTGCAAAATACAAAATGAATCCAAGTGTGGGTTTCACAATTAATGATTTTATGTGTAAAACCATCTCTTTGTGTAGTAATACATTTTTCATAAATATTCAGTGTTATAATCTATTGAATTACGAAAGATTCCTGCATCCACAGTATTACCAAGGGGTGGGGGAGAACAAAGAAGGAACAGCACGTTTTAAGGAATATCAGCTTATGAATGTAGAATAAATGACACAATTGGAAAATAACCATATTAACTGAACAACTACCTGGGGCAAACATCATCACTAGATGGTCAAACATCGTTGCTCTAAGGAAGAGTATTCACGTTCTTGTACCATCACTTCCATATTATTTACTAACTGCAAAGAAATGCTTCTTTACAAAGAAAAAAAATCATGCTGACATGGCCTCAATCATGGGATCAAAGTGAGCATCATCAATAATGTACTGACTGGTTGCATGTGCTTCCTGAGACAATGAAATGAAAAATACACAACATTATTTATGTTATATCTATGGAAAAATATTTAATATATTCCTGAGGAAACAAATGGGCAATGATAGAATATAAATTGCTTTGCCTGACCACATGTTAAAATTCTTGAAAATGGTCAGGGTCACGAAAGATAAGTGATGAAGAAGATAATGTCAGTCAAATGTAATGCAAAATTCTTGGATGTATCTTGTATCAGAAAATAATATTGGAAAACTGGGAAAATTTTAATATGGAATATGTATTATATGGAATAATATCACTAAGTCTATGTAAAATGTTCCTACTACAATATGAACTTGTATAGAGAACGTCTTCATTCCTAGGTGACACATGATGAAGTATTTTGAGGTGAGGATCAAAATGTTTGTAATTTGATCAAATGACTCAGAAAAAAAATCTGTGATTCAGAAAACACACATACACACCTATGGATAGATTGATGATAGATGAAGGGAGACAGAGATCATAAATTGGCAACACGTTTGTTGATGAATCTAGAACAAGGATATATGGTTGCTCATGAATACTGTTTTTTTCTACTCTTCTGCAAGGAATGAACTATAGGTGCCTATCTTTGTCACAGAAGATGGTGCAAGATGAAAGAGTTCATGACAAGAACTCTCTACCTCCTAGCCACTTCTCCACAGCATGTGTTGTACTAACCACAGCAGCTCATGCAAACAGAGAGGTGCACACACAGCTCGCAGACTGCCTCTGTTTCCTACCCGTTTCTCTTCCCCAGAGGAGTCTGGAGAGGTTGGGGAGACAAAGGAATGGAGAAAATGTATGTGGGGGAATAGGACTCTCTCCTACTGTTTCTGGGGAGACTGAATAGTGAAGCCCTTAACTTACCGTCCTCCAATAGCTTATAATAATATATGATGGAAAAGACGAGGCACTCAATTTTGCCCAAACTTTCCATACCAGAACTTTCAGGGCCTTTAAAAACAGAATGGCAATTTAATTTGTTTTCAAGTAGCATACAATGCTTCTGTGGGGGATGGGGTAGTTGCAAAGCACCGGCCAAAGATTAAATAAGGTCGTTGATAGCATCTGTGCGTGTCCTATTAAGCATGCTGAGAGAACAGAGTCAGAGCAAATAACCTGCAGCAGGACTTTAAGGGCAAGCAGGAAACCTGCAGAAGTGTTTAGAATGCTATAATGTGAATCAGAGAACGCAGTCAGCAGGTGCGTTGGCCCCGAGTACATATTTAACCAGGGAGCCAAATGGGAAGGAGGTTTCCAAGGGTTTTGTAAGAGAAGGGGAGTAAACAGCATAGACTCTTCATTGTCGGCTTCCTGGTTCCGCTCAAGCCCAAACTACAGAAAAACACTCAGCTCTAACTGTTGCTATCAGAGAAGAAAGAGGAAAAGCGATTATGCAGATTCCTAGATAAGGATCAAAATCAGAAGGGCTGGTGATAAAGTTATTATGTTTTTCAGAAGAGACGTATAATTTATTTCAACATATTCAGTTTATAATGTAACGTATAGCTTTATTTGGAACATTATGTCTCACCCTGAATTCTTCCAGCCTCTAAACATGTTGTCACGCTTGTATTCATGGTTGTCTCCCTGTTTGATAAATCTTTCATATGGGAGAGATAAGACGTTTAGCTCCGAAATTTTTGTGATTTAGTGATGGAGTACAGAAATGTGGAAAAGAATGTGTGAAACCTCGTTTAATAGGGGAGCGTGCCATTGCACTGTATTCCTACTTCAATAGAAGGCGAATACTTTTCCCAGCTGCTGCATGGGAATTTTCGAGAATATTGGTAAAAACTTATTTCACTCAGTGAAGAAAAAAAATTCATGCAATCCTCATGTCCTCTGGACATTTATAAAACGAATTGCCTCTTTCACTTCCTCAGGGGTAATTTCTTTAAGCAGCTCATTTTTATCCTGACTTGAGATTTTGGTGAGATTCATTTATTTGGGGTAGACTATAGTAAATGTTAAACACACAGCAGAAGAATTTATTAAAAGTCCAGAAAATAATTTGCTTTAAGCTTTTTATATTTCAAGGAATAATGCAAATGACAAAATATTGGACATCATAAGGAAATCCTGATTTTTTTTTTTTGCCTTTTAAAAAATATATAGGATAACGCTTTATCTACCTTGTTTCTTTGAGTGCCCATTTCTGAATTCAAGTAGTTTTTAATTTTTTTCTTTTTAGAAAAGGAAATTTAACTCTCCCAACACAATATTTCTTATATTGTAGTTGTCCTCTGAGGGCTCGTATATGGATATTGGAATACTGTTTTCCCATTTCCTTTCGTGGGACTTGTTTCAGAAAGTTAGATTCATATATTCTAGAAGAATCTATGAGCAATTTCACCCTTATTTATAAATCAGTTTTCGAGGGGGACTTTTATATTAGATAGAGTGGAGGAGAACACATTTCACTCATTTCACGATGCCTGAGCTGTGTTTCCCAATTTCTCTCTCTAGCAAGGAACCATTTTTCCTCTGCAAAAGTTTTTCACCCAGTATTTCAGCAACACCTTCAGTAGAGAGATCAAGTTCTGAATGAGGTAGAGATGGATTGTTAAACGTCGAAATAGTTGTCAGAACAACTTGTCATGTGAGAAGGACATTCCACATCCCTGTTCCCTTGATTGACTTTCATAACAAATAGTCATTACACCGTTAGGCTGCTTTATATCAATATTGATTGCTAGGAGACTAAAGTAAACTAAAGGTCATTGACATGAAGCAATCACATGAGGAGTGATGGCACAAAGTTTTGAGCAGAAGATCCGCACCATGTGTTAATTGGTGAGGAACGTCCGCCAGGTGTTTTGAACAATCTTTTCACCAGCAAGAACAAGACATACATTGACACGTCAGTTCTAGGAACACGGATGAAGAATGTAGGGAACACTTAAGAGACCAATGGCAGCTACTTCCCTAAAGCACATGTGCAGTGCTCAATACATTTGATTTAGTTAATGTTATGTGACAACCAGAGTAGAGCTCCTGGATTCTGTCAGTTTAACATTTACTTCAAAGATACACAAACTCAATTTTTTCTTTAATGCCCATTCAGGTCCCATCTGTTATTACAAAAAAGTACAAATGTCTGATAATAATAGTGATAAAAATATTATTTAATGTTTATTGAGGACTTATGTGTTAGGAACACGTAAAATGTTTTCACTCATTTTCAAGACTGGATATGTGAAGTAATACAATTTATTGGAGGAAAGTAGTCTTTATTTTGACCCTTGAATACTTTTTCCTAACTCACTTATATAATTTCCTAACTTACATCCTCATAATTCATCAAAATCTTCTCAACTCTGAATTTCAGAGAACTCAGCAGTCCATTTCATTTAATTAGTTCACAGAGTCAGCTTTCTTTTCAATTCCCAGGAATTTGACAGTGTTACAGAATTCCTACTGCTATTGTTGTCCTCACATTCCAACAAGCTGGGAACTGTCCTCAGTGTTAAATGAATTAAAGAAAATCCTGAATTTTTCAATTATTTAAATATACTCATGCTGCCAGGAAATATAATACAGTATAAATCAACTGAGCACAATAATGTAGCCTCTTTCTTGTTTTGGCTGTTCATTGGCAATAGGATATTAGCAGGCAACTAAAATTTTCAAGCAGCTGAAGTATCATTTGAATGATTCGTATTAAATGTTTCAATGTAGGTAGGTTATTTCAACATGGCTAGTCCAAATAGCAAACAAAATATAGTATGCTTACGGTTATTTGTCAAGAATATTTGGCTTTTATTTAAATTCAATTTTATTTACACTATTATAAATAAATCATTCAGGGGCCAGCGCTGTGGTGCAGTGGGTTAACGCCCTAGCCTGAAGTGCTGTGATCCTATATGGGTGACAGTTCAAGATCCAACTGCTCCACTTCTGATCCAGCTCTCTGCTATGGCCTAGGAAAGCAGTAGAAAACGGCCCAAGTCCTTGGACCCCTGTACCCGCATGGGAGACCCAGAAGAAGCTCCTGGCTCCTGGCTTCAGATCAGCACAGCTCCAGCCCTTGCCGCCAACTGGGGAGTGAACCATTGGATGGAAGACCTCCCTCTCTCTCTCTCTCTCCCTCTCTCTCTCTCTCTGCCTCTCTTCTCTCTGTGTAACTATGACTTGCAAATAAATAAATAAATCTTTAAAAAAATAAATAAATCATTCAATTATTCTACAATAGAAAAAAATTTGACCATTTTTTTCCCCTTATCTTTGGCTTTGTATTTAGCCCTTGAGTATCTGTTGCCTAGTGTGCTATATGAAGACTCTGCCAATGTTCCCTCAATTGTGTATTCTTTGGAAAAGGGATTATTGAAATGTTATTCTAGGAGCCAGCGCTGTGGCTCACTTGGTTAATCCTCCACCTTCGGCACCAGCATCCCATATGGGCGCTGGGTTCTAGTCCCGGTTGCTCCTCTTCCAGTCCAGCTCTCTGATGTGGCCCAGGAGGGCAGTGGAGGATGGCCCAAGTGCTTGGGTGCCTGCACCCACATGGGAGACCAGGAGGAAGCACCTGGCTCCTGGCTTCGGATTGGCGTAGCTCCAGCCGTAGTGGCCATTTTGGGGGGTGAACCATCGGAAGGAAGACCTTTCTTCCTGTCTCTTTCTCTCACTGTCTAACTCTATCTGTCAAATAAATAATAATAATAATAATAAAAGAAATGTTATTCTATATTTGATTTTAAAAAATACCCTTTATCAGTTAAGCTAAAAAACACCACTTAAACATAATTACATGTTTTTGTTTGAATGTCATGTTTGATCGGTATCTTTGTTTACTGTAAGACTTCTCATAATAGAAGTCCAGCTAAATTCTTCTGATTTACGAAAAAAAGGGAGTTTGGTTCTTTCATAAACCCCACCATTATGATCAAGTGGAAGAGTTCCTGCTTCATATGACTGAAAAGTTTCCATAACAAAGTAGCAAGGACCCCCTCCAATGTTAATAATACTATAATTTGGAGTGAGGTTAGTAATCGGATTACAGATAGAGGCATCTGTGTGTCTATCCCCAGAGCTGAACTGAGCAAAACTATTTTCTTATGTTGAGAAAGTGTGATGAAAAGAAAGCCTACTATTCCATGGTTTATCAAGGGACAAAGGACATTTTATGAAATTACAATTCCCATCCATGCTTAAATAATTGTTTTAGAAATAATTATTTAGAATATGACAACTGGGGACAGAATAGAAGATGTATACATAAATAGAATTAAAATATTTCAACAATAACAATTCAAAAAATGTTCCTATGATAACTTTATTATTGATGGAAATCAAGAGAACATCTTTGGGGTAAAGGTTGATGCCTGTTTCTCTCTGATAATGATTATTTCTGTCAATAAATGTCAACACATGACTACAAATATTTGTGCCTTCTTATTAGACACAATTAGAGAGATCCCAGCCATACTAACAGGATACTGCAAACATTTTCAGACTTGCATTTGTATGGGAAATAAGAAACAACACAAAGTACTTTTAAGGTATATTGTGAAATACAAAACTAATCTATCCAAGAACTGTCCACATGACTGCCTATACTGTTAGAGTAGCACTCTCTGGTTCAATTATTATGATGCTTGTCAACGGCTTTGGCCTCGAAGCCAGAGACAACGAAAGTCAAGACTCAGATAGCAGACAATTCTTTGATGTTTTTATAGGAAAGTAAAATTAGCATCAACACAGAGCAACTTGGGCTTGGTTTTGATAAAACTTGAGTTGAACTATGTCAGAAAAAGTGAACTAAGATTGTAGCAACAGATCTGGGTACCAGACAGCATTAAATCACAAAAATGAAAGGAGCACAGGAAAGACAAAGTAGAAAGAAGACGGGTTTATCCAAACTACATATGTGGAACAGCCAATTTCCTAGACAAATTATTAAACAAGTCTTACTATGGTGTAACAAACTCTTAAAATTCAGACACCTGGCCAGCGCCGTGGCTCAATAGGCTAATCCTCCGCCTTGCGGCGCCGGCACACTGGGTTCTAGTCCTGATCGGGGCACCGGATTCTGTCCCGGTTGCCCCTCTTCCAGGCCAGCTCTCTGCTATGGCCCGGGAAGGCAGTGGAGGATGGCCCAAGTGCTTGGGCCCTGCACCCCTCAGGAGACCAGGAGAAGCACCTGGCTCCTGCCTTCGGATCAGCACGGTGAGCCGGCCGCAGCGCGCCGGCCACAGTGGCCATTGGAGGGTGAACCAACGGCAAAAGGAAGACCTTTCTCTCTATCTCTCTCTCACTGTCCACTCTGCCTATAAAAAAAATAAAAATAAATAAAAAAATAAAAAAAAATTCAGAGACACCTGTCAGTTCTTCCTCCACATTTTACCATTCCATTCTTCCCTCCCAAAAGGCAAAATATCAAGCTTCTTGGTATGATTTCTTCCCAAACCAAAAACTTTAAACTCTGTTTCCAGAGATAATATTGACCTTCTACCTTGCTTGGTGTTATTATTGTCTACAAATTGTGAAAAATAAATACCCTGGGACTGATGCTGTGGTCTAGCAGGTAAAGTCTCCACCTGTGGCACCGGTATCCCATATAGCTGCTCCTCTTCCAATCCAGCTCTCTGTTATGGCCTGGGAAAGCAGTAGAGGATGGCAACCAAGTCCTTGGGCCCCTGCACCCCTGTGGGAGACCTGGAGGAAGCTCCTGGCTCCTGGCTTCGGATCCCCGCAGCTTTGGCCATTGCAGCCATCTGGGATGTGAACCAGCAGATAGAAGATTCTCTCTCTCCCTCCCCCTCTCTCTCTCTTTCTCTCTCTCTGCCTCTACCTCTCTGTAGCTCTGCCTTTCAAATAAATAAAAAAATCTTTTTAAAAAATCATCTTTTTCCATTGCATGAGATCAAATTTACAACAATCATGTGTCACAAAGTCATTTTAAATGAGTAAAAATCCAGAAAATGCTTGCCCCAAATGATTCTCAAATAAGCCTCAGTATTCCTTTATGCTTTTTTCTACACAATTGAGTAATTCCTGATTCACATACATAAGTAGTTTAAAACAGTTTGCAGTATAGCAGAAAAGAAATTCCTCTGAGATAAGTTTGTTGGGCTATACAAATGAATATAACAGTAGATGTCAAAATGTTAAAATATGAGTATGTTTATTTTTCATATGTCTTAAGACAGTTAAAGTATTCTTAATGAGATTTAGACAAACATTTTTAGAACATTCCAATGCACCTTTTAAGACTCTTTAGTGAGAGTCTGGTTGGAAATGCATGAGCTTGAAGAACCCTAAGAAGGGTTATTCAAAAGTGTTTCATTCAGTTGAAGAAGTATCATGGGTGTTATAGGCACTTACTATAGAGCTTTCGTGACTATTTCTCCTTTCAAAATTATCACTTTTCTGCTCCTAATAATTCAGACACAACCAAACCATTTCCATTGAGGCTGACAACCAATGGATATTGAAAAAAGTCACTCTCAAAATTATGATTATCATGGTGGCTTAGAATGCCAGTTGTTTATAGCTAAGTAAAGACGGTGGATTAGGAAAAGAGAAAGTACTAGCCTATAGGGACAAAAAAGAAAGAAGGCAAAGAAGTATACTCAAAAAGAGAAGATGAAGCTATAAATGTAATAATAAAGTAAGGAAGATAAGGATGGAGACACCACTAAGTCCCAGCCTTCCTTTCCTGACTCAACTTAGATCTCACTCCCTCTGAAAAGCCTTTGTCCATCCCCTCAAACTGGATTAGGAGTGTCCAGCCTAGTAATGGGGCAATTAGAGATCAATTATCGACTATTAACTTCATTTTAAATATTTCCTTTCTAGAATTCAAGTGTGTACATATAATGGAACACCTCTGTCTCTCCCTTTCATAAACGTACACTTGCCTACACCTGACTCTAGGACATCTGGGAGAACAGAAATCATGTCCATCATCGGCATCATTCTATTCCCAGTGTCTAACTCAGTACTTACCATCATGTTTCCTATGAACATAGGTGGGATGGATGAACAACTGAAGGAATGATAGTTATTCAATACCACAGAGAGGGAAAGAAGATGCATAAGAAAGATTAGGATTCTCAAACAAGATGAGAAGTTTTGGATAAGGAAAGAATAAAAACAAAGCATATAAATTTAATCAGTTAAGAATTTTTCTGTGAACCTTGATTCTTATTTTGGTCCCCTCTGAAGACAAAATTATGATCAGCTTAGATTTCTTCAGCCTAGCAAGGGGTAAGACTGGATCATTCTAGGGTGATTCATCATCGGATATGACTCTCAGTGGAGGAAGTGGTGATGTTGATGATTAAGCAGAAGGCATCCCCCTCCCCAGGAGACATGTTCGAGGGAGGGCCTTTCTGTCCTGAAAGTGCTGTTTTTCATTGAGATGCAAAGTTGAGGTCTTAATTTCTTGGAACACTGCTGCTTCCCTGGACTGCTCAGTAAGAGACAGCTAGTAAAATAATAATATGTGGTAACTTACATTTATGTATAGTTTTTTCGGCTCTCAGAGTACTGTGATATTCATTGCCTTGTGAGATCTTCACATGGGTTTGCAAACTCGATAGAATAAGCTATTTGGAAACAAAGGAGCTGTGGTTCAGAGAGGAAATCAAACTCAATGTGACTAAAAATTGGCAAATTTGTCATGAAAACCTGACACTTTCCATCATAGTTTCTGTGTGACCAGAGTTTAGTAAATTCAGTGCTGAATTAATTGCTGGTGTGCAAAACACCAATATACATTTTTAGATTTAGATAAAGGGAAAAAATATAGAAGCCTTCCTATCCTTTCTTGAGAGTAACTATGGGGAGAAAACCCAACCAAAACAAAAAGCCAGTCTCTCTCTTAGCTAAACTTGTGTGGTGCTATAGAGTTATGTTTTGAAGAAGTTTTCAGTGTGACACTTTGATGCCTAAAGATATGTGTATATTGTGTGCAACATCTTCATTCCAAAGCTCTTAATAAGTGCTTGCTCATTCATCCAGTCCTGATCCTTGAAAAAATAAACAAAAGAAAAAAATGAGTTTTTTTTATTCCTTGAATCAGCTGGCATAGAGATAGGTGTAGGTTTCCTGAACTCCCATCAGATGTCCCAAAGTTTTTTTTTTTAGTTAATTTATTTGAAAGAGTTACACAGAGAGAAGAGAGGCAGAGAGAGAGAGAGAGAGAGAGAGAGAGAGAGGTCTTCCATCCACTGGCTCACTTCCCAACAGGCCACAGTGGAACTCCAATCCGAAGCCAGAAGCCAGGAGCTTCTTCCAGGTCTTCCATGTGTGGGTGCAAGGGCCCAAGGACTTGAGCCATCTTCCATTGCTTTCCCAGGCCAGAGCAGAGAGCCAGATCAGAAGTAGAGCAGTTGGGACTCAAACAGGCGCCCATATGGGATGCCACACTGCAGGTGGTGGCTTTACTTGCTGCACCACAGCACCAGCCCCTCAAGGTTCTTTTCTTTGCTAATCATCTTACCTTTTTTGATATGGGTGCATTTAAGAATCAGAAAATGTTTCCCTTTGTGTTTTAGGTAAGAAGAAGAAAGAAGGATTGGTTAGGACACATCCAGCCTTTGAGAGAATAGACAGGAATGAGGCAGAGAAAACATGGGAAAGTGGTAGCTATTGTAAAAAGTGGCCATGGAACAGGATTTTTTTTTTCTGGATAGAGATGTGGTCTCCCAACAGAAAAACATTTCCTACTCCTACAGATGGATGGAATAATGAAAATTTCTACTCAGTGGTCCTGCACGGGAATTCTGTGAAGCTTAAAAAGAAGAACATGATTTTGTAAACAATTTAGACAATAGACAAACAAAACATTTTTTAAAACTTATTTATGTACTTGAAATGCAGAGAGAGAGAGAGAGAGAAAGAGAGAGAGATCTTCCATCTGCTGGTTCACTCTTGAAATCGCCACAACAGTCAGTGCAGAGCCAGGCCAAAGCCAGTAACCAGGAAGTCCATCCTGGTCTCCTACATGGGTTGCAGGGACCCAACTACATGGACCATCCTCCACTGCCTTCCCAGGAGCATTAGGAAGGAGCTGGGTTGGAAGCAGTGCAGCCGTGACTTAAACAAGCACTCTGATACAGGATGCCAGAATTGCAAGGGGTGGATCAGCCTGTTGTGCTCCAAATAAAATATTTTTGCACATTTTTGGGTACTCCCTGTTTTTTGAATGTTCAGTTGTTTTACTCCCAAGTGCATGGACATGTTTTTGGAATCAAAGCAAAGTAAATTTATCTAAGAGAGTACTAGACTTCATAGGTTTTAATGCTCATGAAATCTCTAAGTTAATGACTGCAAAGAATATTACTACATTCATGTAGAAGAGTGATAACTTTTAAGGCACTATTCCTTACTAAAGAAGGTCAAAAACATATAGACAAAACCAATACCAACAAGTTCACCTGGCAAGTATGGCATATGATAAGTACGTAATCTCCTGAGGTTCTTTCTATACCATCAGTGGCACTGGGTTGTTAAAATGTAAACAAGTCAGGGCTGGCGCTGTGACATAGTGGGTAAAGCCACCACCTGCAGTGCCGGCATCCCATATGGGCGCCGGTTCTAGTTCCAACTGCTCCTCTTCCCATCCAGCTCTCTGCTATGGCCTGGGAAAGCAGTAGAAGATGGCCCAAGTCCTTGTGCCCCTGCACCATGTGGGAGACCTGGAAGAAGCGCCTGGCTTCTGGCTTCAGATAGGAGTTTCATTGTGGCCAATTGGGAAGTGAACCAGCGGATGGCAGACCTCTCTCTCTCTCTTTCTGTGTGTCTCCTTCTCTCTCTGTGTCACTCTGCCTTTTAAAATAAATAAATAAATAAATATTTTAAAAATGCAAAAAAGTCATGAAGTGTACATTGAACACAATTATGTTTTTAAATGCATATATAAGTCAAGCTTAAATTCAGATTATTAGCAAACTAAGGCAAAATGTGTTACCTTCTCGAAAAGTAGACTTCTTCTGTGTTTATTGAGACACTATTTTCTTTATTAACATTTTAACTAACTTATTTGAGAAGCAGAAAGACAGAGATTCAGAGATGTCCGCTTATTCATTCCTTAATATCCACAAAAACTGGCTGAGGACAAAGCTAGGAGCTGGGATCTTAGGGCTCCCATGTGTTTAGCAGAAACCGAATCACTCAGGCCATCACCTACTGCTTCCCAGGGTCTGTATTGTCAGGAATCTGGGAATAGGGGTCAGAGGTGGGAATCAAACCCATGTACTCCAATAAAGGATGGGAGCATTTTAACAGGAGTTTTAACTACTGTGCTAAATACTCACCCCTAGACACCATTTTTCATACTGTACTGGGAACAAGAGAAACAATATAAATAAGTACGACAGCGAAAGAAAAACACCTGCTTCTCCTATTTCCACAATTGGAGCTGCTATGTGTTTAATTGGATAATTGGTGGTAGGGTCATACCAGAATTCTCTTCTGTGTTGGTTCGGGCATAGAGTTGGCTACGAGAGGAGCTTGTATGAGATTTGGGAGATGGGAGTAAAGCCAAAGCCATTACTCTCAGCAGGCTGTGCTGAGACTTTGTGATAAACACCTGTAGAGGTGTCCTAAAGGCTCTGGCTTCTCCTTGCTTTCTTGGTCCAGCTCCTTTTCCTGGCAAGTGATTCTGCTGACAAACAGTGCCTTAGCTGATGGCATCAGGTAATTGGTTTCAGACCCAGGCAGGCAGTGGTTCCTCAGCAGAAACTATTTCCAGAGAGTTTGCAGTTTCCATGGTTCTGTCTTCTTCCCCAGGCAGGTCCAACCTCAGTGGCCTGACGTGTTGCGTTTCTTGGAGTTTTCTGCAAATGGCGGCGTCTCAGTAAAGTGACTAGTGACTATTTCCTTGGTTCTCTACCTCCTTCTATGATTTGAATGTTTGTGCCCTCCCCAAATCATTAGAATTTAATTGCTATTGTATGTGCTTAGAGGCAAGACCATTAAGATGTGGTGAAGCAAATTAAGCCACTTCTTGCAACACCAGCATCCCATATCAGAGTGCTGGTTTGAGTCCTGGCTTCACTGATTCTGATCCAGCTTCCTGCTAATACAACTGGGAAAGTAGCAAAGGTAACCCAAGTACTTAGACCCCTACCACCGATGTGGGAGACCAAGGGGGAGTTCTTGGATCCTGGCTTTGGCTTGCCCCAACCTGGCTGTTGCAGCCAATCGAAGAGTTAACCAGCAGATGGAATATTTCTCTCTTCCTTTTCCTCTTCCTCCTTCCCTCTCTATTTGTTACTCTAGCTTTCAAATAAATAAAGATATCTAAATTAAAAAGGAGATAAAAGGTACTAGGTTATAATTGAATTTTAAGTAGAGCTAACAGCTCTTTTTTTTAAAAAGAAATTCTGAAAATAATGAAGTAGTGGTGAACAAAGAAAGTCAAAAAAGTCACAAATAGAGTAGTAGCATGTCAGCTGATGATGCCAACATTACAGCCCTAGATGATGTAGGAAGATAGATGCATTCTGATTATTTTTATTTATTTGAAGGGGGGATGAGGGAGAGGGAGAGGAAGAGAGAGAGCAAGGGTGCTTCCATTCCCTGATTTCCCAAAGGAAACCAGAACCAGCCAGGGCTTGGCCACACTGAAGCCAGGAGCCAGGAACTATATCTGCGTCTCCCACATGCGTGGCAGAGACCCAGGTACCTTCTGTCTCCCTAGTGTACAATAGCAAAAAGCTAGAAAGTGGAGCAAAGCCAGAACTTGAACCCTTGGCACTCCTACATGGCAATGTGGGTGCTCCAGGGAGCATATTGCCCGCTCTGCCAAATGCCTATCCCACACACTTATTCTTAACCTCATTCTAAATTTAGTTTGCAACAGTAAATTATTAATGACATCCATTCGTGACCATCTTCACCTGAAACATGCTAATCTTCAAAGACAAGGATCAACTCAAATGACAAAAGAGATGAGGGTGATTTGCTCTTTGTTTTTAATATTTTGACAAAGCTGTGTGACTATTTAACAACATCTCTAAACATATTTATAACTTTTTTATTTTAAAAAATTGTATTTATTTGGAAGGCAGAGCAACACAGTTGGGGGAGAGAGATTGATCGTCCATCAGTTGGTTCTCTCCCCAAAAGCGTACAGTACCTGCGGTGAGGCCAAGCCAAAGCTAAGTGCCCAGAAATCCATCCAGGTCTCCCATCCTTTACTGCCTTCCCAGTTGCATTAGCAAGGAAGCTGAATTGGAAGCAGAGGAGCAGAGGAGCTAGGATTCAAACCATTACTCTCATCAGGGTTGCAAGCATCCCAAGCAGCAGGCTCCACAATACCCACCAGCTATTTACAACATTTAAATGTAACACTGAAGAACTGCCTTCCATTTGCAGAACCGGGAAAGAAAGGCAAAAGAAAAAAAAATGTATGTCTGTTGATTACACCAGACCTCTCTCTTTAAAAAGTTCTTATAGATGAACTTCTAAGTAATGAAATTTTAAATCAACCAAGTGCTAGAGTCCAGTAGTTTTTCAAGTGAGATTACAAGTTTCTTTCAGTTGTACTCAGTGACCTCAACGACCAAGTAATGCAGGAAGAAAATTACAAGGATAAAAATGTCTATGTATGACTTGCATGCAATGTCTTTTTACCTCCTTAGCCTGTTTTGTGTGTATTTAAATTCACATTTTTATGAACAGGCTTATTGCCACTTTTCAGTGGCTCACATATGCTCATGAATCCATATTAGTCTGTGTGTGTAAGCACAACATATATGAGATCTTATGTAAAAAGTACTGGAAGGATGAAAAAGAGGGGTCTTCCTGCAAGTGTCTCCAGAACACACTTTTTAACAGAAAAATCTTCATTGTGAATGCTGTTCACGTACTAGCTAAAAATGGACATTATAAATCTAGCCCACCCCCAAGCCAAAGTCAAGAAGAATGAAGCTACCCAAGGAGCCCTGCTGATTTCCTGTTTCCTCCAATCTTGTCTATGGACCGTTCCTCCTCCCCAGGTCCTCATCTTGCTTGCTTCCCCAGCAGTGAAGAGGATCCTCTGGCTTGGAACTCAGGAAGTTACGTACATTATACTAAGAGACCCTGAAAAATTAAAGCACATTGATAACTCAGAATGGGATTTCCCAATGTGACTGTGACTTTAGGTATTATCATAGTAGTTAAGGAGATAATTTTACAGAATCTGTTCTTCATTATTCATATTTGCAGATCACTGCACAAACATAGAAGAACCAGGGAAGAACAAGATCCATTGAACTAGAAATGCAGCATCAGAGATGTTCTGTATATGGGGCCATACTGAGTTTTTTTGAAATGTGCAAATCCCACAGGGCAAGTGCCCATGTCTAGTTCATTTTCTGATGTATCCCAAGGGGCCCAAGACAGTTCTCACAATACAGAATCCTTTAGTAAATGTTGGATAAATAGTAAGTAGGTGAATTTATGTAATTTTGATTTTTTAAAAAATATTTTTTATTTAAAAAGCACAGCAATAGAAAGAAAAGGCAAAACAGAAAGAGAGGGATCTTCTATCAGCTAGTTCACTCCCCCAAATGACTGCAAGGCAGGAGCTGGGCCAGATGGAAGCAGGAGCCTGAAACTCCATCCAGGACTTCCATGTGGATGGCAGGGGCCCAAGTACTTAGGCCCAATTCTGCTGATTTCACAGGCACATTAGCAGGGAGCCAGATGAGAAGTGGAGGAGCTAGGACTCGAACCAGCGCTCATACGGAATGCTGCACCACAATATCAACCCCTGTAATTTTGTATTTATATGTCTTATCCAGGTAGACATACCAAGGAAAGGAGCCCTTTAAACTTGAAAACATTCACATTTTTCCAAAATTCATGATGGGGATCATGTATTGAGGACTCAGAGAAAACAATGTTATTGACATCAGGACTTCAGGTCAGTCAATAGGACCATAAACGCTTTATCTCCTGCTCCATTCTTACATGTTATCTGGAGCTCTACACCCAAGATCTACATCTCTTATCACATTACTCCAAATTATGTTAATGATGTTGAAAGATTTTTTTTTTTTTTAGTAAGGACTGGTTAACATAATTAGGTGTGTTGAATTGCATGGCAAAGCCATAGCCCTTTAATTAATCTAAACATTTAGACAAGGTATTGACAAGGCGCAGACAGTGGTCCTCCATGGATAACATAGATGGGGGCTCAACAATTTTCACACATGGCACCATGTACTACATTTAATGTCAAGTGATGGACACATAATAAGAGTAATGAATTCTGTGTGCATTTCATCATTAAGAAAAACACAGACATGTATAAATCATAATGAGTATTCGTGGGTAAGGAAATAAATATGAATAATTCTTATTTTCAGAAGAAAGAGAAAAGAAAAAGCATGAGTGGGATAAGGACGTGGTTACATAGCTGTATTTTCAAGGTAGCAAGTATTATCCTTCAGAAGAATTTTACGTAAGACATGAAGCTTAGGTTTTTTCCTGAATTTTATATATCAAGAACAAGCACTATTTCTAGGCCAAGGTGTCTTCATTTTTCATACTCCTAACATCTGCATTTTCTTGCAACTTTTGACCTAGAATGTGTCTGTGCATTTCCCATGAGTATTATAAGAGGCACTCATTTATTTGCTCTGGCATATTATCCTAAATTTAGTCCAATAAACCTGATAGTGTATGGTCAAGAAAATTGTGGCTCCCTAGCAAATGATAAAATGAATTCAGCCATACCGGACCTGGAGCTGGTCAAAATCAGTCACCTTCAGATACAAATTAGTTGTTATAAAGTAGAGGAAGATTGTTGTAAAGATGAACAGAGGAGGGATGTTCAGGCTAGCAGGTAAGCCTCCAGTTAGGATACGCACATCCCATATTACAGCAACTTCTATTTCCAGCTTTCTGGTAATACACAGACTTAGGGGCATCAGGTGGAAACCTAAAATAATGGGCTTCCTGCTATGGAAGTGGGAGATCTATACTGAGTTCCCAGCTCCTGACTTCAGTCCACCCAGCCCAGTCATTTGCACGCATTTGGGAAATGGGAAATGAGCCAGTGAGAGGAAACACAAACTCTCTCTGTCTCTCTCTCTCCCTCTCTCTCTTTCTGTGTGTGTGTATGTGTGTGCACGCGCACACGCACACGTGCCTCTTAACAGAAAAGACAGGAAGGAGGCTCTCAAAGAGACTACTGAGGAACTGACAATCAAATTCAGTATTTAGAGATGGCCACAGTTCCCTGAGCACGTTAGTTTATCATCCTCATGGGCTCCTTTCCTTACTAGAAAACTAATAAATATGCAAGACACCAAGACATTCAGAAAGGGTTGTTTCTATCCAGAGGACAAATATGCTTTGCAATGGATGCCCAATGGAATGGCTTCAAAATTTCTAGCACCTTTGCATGCATTTAGGACACTGCATGTATAAATAAGTCATCATTTGCATAAAAAGCATTAGGAAGCCACATGGGCTCTGTGGGAAGAAAGACCTGAAGCTGCTGGTAGAAAGAGCAATCATCATATATTTCTTTTAAATTTCAGTAATGCAAAATCTAACTATTCAATCAGTAAACTCTTAATCACTTTACAAATGTTTGAGCTCCCATTATATGTAATGCAAAGGTGCATTACTGAAGAAAATGGAGAACATGGTAGGGCCTATTCTTAATGAACATATTGTTTGGGACGCACTCATGACAAAAAGACATTTGTATTTTTTCTTTGTGGGGATTTTTTTAAAGATTTATTTACTTGAAATGTAGTGTTTCACAGAGGGAGAGAAAGAGAGTGAGAGATCTCTTCCAACCACTTGTTCTGTCCCCAAATGTCTGCAATGGCCAAGATTATACTAGGTGCTTCAGCCAGGTGCCTAGAACTCCATCTAGGTATCCCACATGGGTGACAAGGTCCTAAGCACTCCAGCCATGTTTTGCTGCTTTCCCAGGCACAGTAATAGGGAGCTGGATTTGAAGTAGGGCAGCCAGGACTTGAACTAGGGCTCAAATAGGACGCTGGCATCACAGGTGGTGGCTTAACCGACTTTACCACAATGCCAGCTCCCACTTTGTGGGGGATTTAAAGGTAAATATGTTTATACGGATTTTTAAAATGTAAAGGGCCAGCTGCCTTAAATGAAGGAAGGAATGGCAAGAATTATTTTCCACTGAAAGTAAAGCTGTGGCACTGAAGACATTTACTTCCAGCAACAGCTGTGAAGCTTGGGTGCAACATGAAGCAGTTTCCCTTTGAGTATCAGGTCATTTTTGAAAAGCTGAGATATTTCACAAGATACGTTTCATAAACAAAATTTATCCCTCCTCATTTGGAACAATGTATCCCGGATTCCTGGGAATATATTAATTCTGGTTTATCATTCTATGTAGATTGTAGATACCTGTATTTTGTTAATGTCTTCCCTGTAGACTAACTAGTAGTTAAATGTCTATAAAAATGTGTCCACCCTCTTGCTTCAGGACAACATTCTACATGACTGAACAGGATGTACTATGATCTGGGTGTGAAGTATTTGAACTTGTACTCCCTCACCAATGTCTGGTGCTATCAAAGGACCATGAAAAGGTTTTACTTTCTATGTGTACCAACTTGAGCATTGTCAGAAATGATCCCTTCAAATGCATGCTTTCCTGCAAATAAGTGCCTCTTTTCATTCCATGGAGCCACCATAAGCAAATGTATTCTGTGCATTTTAGAATAACTTTATTTTCCCTCCTCCTAGACATCAAGGGTTCATAACTTTTGAAGTCAACTTCTCAGAAGGTCATGATTTATAATAAGACAATTAAAAAATCAAAATAGAAATTGCATTTTTTTCTATTTACCAGATAGAAATGTAAAATACCAGGCCATCTGTTTCAAAAATGGGTACCTGGCAACTCTAGTGATGTATCTTGGAATAAGAAATACATTTCATCTTATGTGACAACTCACTCCATCAGTACTGGCCACCTGGAGTGCTGTGCTATGACGCTGTTTAGTGCAGGTAAAAGTGCTCTTTTCCTGATGAGGGAAGTTTGTTGTGAGCCCAGCAGTAGGAAGTAGCTGCAGTTGTGCCAGTATTTCCTAACCCAGATCCCAGCTCAGCCATTTCTTGGTTGTGTGATTTTGCATTCACTGAATCTCCCAAATTACATTTTCTCATTTCTAAAATGCTAGGGCAAACCAAATCAGTGATTTGTAAATCCTGGTCTATGGACATGAGGCACAAGACTCACATAGGAACCAACTTGGGAACAAAGATTCTGTCTATTTGCAGAGAATTTCTTAATCAGAATCTTTTCGGATCTTGAAAACTTTAATTTTAACAAAGACATTAGGAGATATTGATGCTCAACCAGATTGGGCAACCACTGGGTTAAATGAACTATGGAATTCTTTTTCTGCCCTAGAAATATTTTCCAATTACAATTTAGACAGAATAGAGAAAGCATAGCTGAGTTTGTAAGTACCCACAGGACAGTCCTCTAGTTGATAGATTCCACAATGCAACGGAAGTTGCAGATGACAACTAGGATGGAGAAGACTCCCGTCACCAAAACTTTTGCCATGGCAGCAGAGTGGTTTCCAGTATAGTCTCACAGGGCTTTCTGACTACCTTACATCGCCTCTTCTGGGAACTCTACCCCATCAGAATATGGCTCTATTTGATCATTAAACCCATCACATCTTTTATTTTTGAAGTCAAAGGGGACAAGGAGCCAACTCCTATTGTCCTTTGAATCCCCCTTTTTCTCAGAGGAAGTAACACAAGAAAGGCATATGGAGTAATATGCCAGGGTTGACAATTCACCTTGATTACCTCCTTTTAGAGATTTAGTCATAAGATGAAAACTAAAGCATTTTTTTTGTAAGATTTAGTGGAAGACACTAATGAGGGTAGGAAAAGTGCTGAAGGGAGCAGTTCTATCCCATTTAATAATGGCAGTAGGGATTCAGACAGAATCTCCATTAGCAATTCCTAAGATAACTTAATTTCCTGATTAAACTTGCATTTCTAAATCATATTGACATTTTAAGAGGGAAACAAATAGCAGTGCCAATTCTCTTGGGCACAGGAAAAAGTGTTCCCTTCTCCCCACCACTTTCCTATCAGTGCCATATAACTTATTTCACTTCTTTCTATTTTAGTGGACAGAAAGAACCACGTAGTTATGAAACTGCCCAAATCTAGACAATACAGATTGGACAGCTTGTAAAACCGAGGTAGAAAAAAGTTTTAGAGAACCAATAAATTTTCTTAGTTGACATGGAAGCTCACAGCCTTGTGAGGCTGAGTTAACTGTGGCTGCCCCAGTTATGTGTAGTGTGAATAAAATTTGCTGACTGAGGAGTATCAGAGCATGGAGAAATAGTGTTTTTCTAGACTAACATAGGTTCATGCCCCCCAAACAAAGCCTGCTTTTTGTTTTCATAAATAAAGTTTTATTGGAACACAGCTACACATCTTCATTCACACAGTGTCTATGGCTGCTTTCCTGCTATAATGTTAAAGTGGAATACTTGTGGTAGAAACAAAATAGCAAAATATTTGCTATCTGGCCTTTATCAAGCAAACAAAAAATACTGACTACTGGATTCCAGATTCCATAATCTAGCCAGTACTTTGTAAGAAAGGAAAACTCAGGGAATGTGGCCACCAGCGGTATCTTGTGCACAGGCGGGATCCTCAGTATACCTGGCTCCATTGAAAGAAATAGAAATCTGAAAAGTTCCTTATGTAATAAAAGTGGGGGAAAACTAGCTTCTCTATTTTAAACAAGAAGCTTCATGTGTTTACAAGGTCACTTGATGTTCTGTTCCCTTCCCCTCCACTAGGTCTGGTTCATAGAAGGAGGCTATCAAGAAAATCTCTTGGAATATTAGCTACCATCAGCAAGTCAGGACATTCTTTTGCATTTCCTAAGTCATCTCCCTCTAGAAACGAGGCCATGAGAAAGCATCTGGGACATACTCAGTGAGAAAACTAAGGAAATTTACTTCAGAGGAGGTTTTGAAATCAAAAGCTTACTTCATTCCTTTCAAAATTGATTTTAGCCTCCCATTTTTCCTATTTGCTTTAATTAGAATTATATTTTCATTTATTAAAACATGACATTTTAAAATCCAAACTTATATAGAATGAAGTTGCTGTTATAATTTAAAGAAAAAACAAAAAAATAACGGCACATACTGTACTAATGGGTGGAACTGCACTTTAAAGTCCGCCATGTGGCTTCTTATGGAAATATAATGAGTTAAAGATGAAATTCCGTTTCTACTTTGCATACATCTTGCAAAGATTCTGCCCAGTAAAATGGTAATTGGAGTCTTTTTTTACAATAAATATTATAATTTTTAATCCTAATATTGTAAGCTATGAAATGTCTTCCATTTCCCTAACATATGTTTTTTGTCCTGTTCCTTAGTCCAAGAGACAGAAATAAAATAAACACCTTAATGAACACAATACCAATCCGCCTGAGACTCCATGTCTATCTTATGGACATAACATGGACCAGGAGTTTTGAAGATTCTCTCTAGAGAACAAAAATCTGTCTGTCTTCTCAACCCAATGCAGTCTGCAGAAGTATTCAGACTGGTTTGTTGCTAAATTGCTATAACCTGCAATTTGCAACTATAAGTGTATTTGTGAAGTGTAAGTAGGTTAATTTTCCTCTTTGGAGCTGATAATAAAGCGCTCCAAGATGGCAGTGATGTTAGGGTGGGGTCATTTCAGACACTGGGAGGTTGATCATGAAAATACGGCTCTCTGTTGGTCTTCTTTGTTAATTGCAAAAACATGAGGAGGAACTCCTGTTAAGAAATCATATTAGAGACAAAATATTTTGAATATTTATTCCTGGTGATTACAGACATATCATGAGAAATGAGACTTTTGGGGATTTTTTTTTTCAGGCATTGTATGTTCAAGTGATTACTTATCTCCAACTTGACTGGTCAGTATGTAAACTCATCAAATGACCACTTATTTCTTTTGTCAATGCAAACATCCTGACTGTCATATGTTCCAGGGAGGGGGAATTCTGCAGAGATCTGCATAAACTCATCACAGCTGCTCTACCATCTGACAACCTGATGGTCACTGGGGACCTCAATGCACGTGTTGGTGGTAGTGCCAAAATGTGGGAGAAAATTATTGGACCACAGAGGATTAGTCTCTTCCTGCAAGGAGAGCAAGCCAAACAAAAACTTGTAATCACAGACAGCAGCTTCAATCATAGAAGTTAGGAGGAAACTATCATGAATATGCCACAAATGAAAAACAGTGACGTCTCATCCACTCTGCCTCTGTTTGATAGTAGAATACCACAGAGGTTAAAAAAAAAAAAAAAAAAAAAAAAAAAACTAAAGGAGTCCAAGATCATCACACAATGTGCCAAAAGTCATTAGGGCATGAGGGGTAGGTGTTCTGCATTGCCTCTGAGATTCATATTTTAATAAAATTATGTACTTCAAATAATGATAGTGATACGTAATTTTTCCAGCATAATGGAGCAATCATTATGGAATAGAAGACTAACTTTAGCAAACAATATAAATCACTTTATGCCCTTTCTAATGACAAATATACCCAAACTTCAAATTGTATTGTAGTATTTCCCTTTATATAACATTTCTCTTAATGTTTCCTAACTGTCATATTATAATTCTGGTCACACCATGAGCTTCTCTCCTCCTTGGACTCACACTAAATAAAAGAGTACGCCAAAAAGTTCATGGAAAATGGAATTTAAAAGTAAATTTATTTTGGTGCACAGGGCTGGCGCTGTGGCACAGTGGGTTAATGCTCTGGTCTGAAGTGCCAGCATCCCATATGGGTGCTGGTTCTAGTCCCGGCTGCTCCTCTTCCTGTCCAGCTCTCTGCTATGGCCTGGGAAAGCAGTGGAAGATGGCCTGAGTCCTTGGGCCCCTGCACCCACGAGGGAGACCGGGAGGAAGCTCTTGGCTCCTGGCTTTGGATCGGCACAGCTCCGGCCGTTGCGGCCAATTGGGGAGTGAACCATCAGATGGAAGACCTCTCTCTCTCTCTCTCTTTCTCTCTCTCATTGTAACTCTTTCAAATAAATACATAAATCATAAAAATTTATTTTGGTGCAAAAACTATTGAAATCTATGCATAGCTTTTTTTCACAATATGCATTTTCCATGAAATGTTTGAAGATTCCCTCATATGCATAAATTTCAATTTATTTTGCACTGGAATGCAAGTTTTTTAAAAAAATTCTGCTTATCTGTAAACTTTTTGAATTGTTCTTGTACATCTGCTGAAATTTTTTTTTTTTTGACAGGCAGAGTGGACAGTGAGAGAGAGAGAGACATAGAGAAAGGTCTTCCTTTTGCCGTTGGTTCACCCTCCAATGGCCGCTGCGGCCGGCTTGCTGCGGCTGGCTCACCGTGCTGATCCGAAGCCAGGAGCCAGGTGCTTCTCCTGGTCTCCCATGGGGTGCAGGGCCCAAGCACTTGGCCAATCCTCCACTGCACTCCCGGGCCATAGCAGAGAGCTGGCCTGGAAGCGGGGCAACCGGGACAGAATCCGGCGCCCTGACTGGGACTAGAACCTGGTGTGCCGGCGCCGCTAGGCAGAGGATTAGCCTGTTAAGCCATGGCGCAGGCCAAAATCTTGATAACTTTTAAAGCTAAGCCCAAGTGTCATTCACTTTCAAGAATTTGCATTTCATGAACTAGCTCAAAATTATCTCTTCTCCCTCAGAAGCCTGTAGCATATTTTCGGTAAATGCTAAAGTCTTGAACATAATTTAGCTTTGTTATAGGCAATGATATGTGTGTGTTTTTTATTGACTTACAAAAATTTTGCCTTCTTTAGTGAAAAATCTTAATAAGTGAATTTTTGCTTTCCAGGAATAAATATCTTTTACAAGTAAGTTTTCAATAGTCTTGAATCAAGAACATGTTGGTTTGTATCTGACACTGATTTGAGCACCATATTGTGTTTTCCAATGGAATTGTCTTTCGTGATTTCGATTTTATTATATCTCTATTAGATACTTATAAGACCAATGGCCAGAGTAATTGGACAGCAGAGTTCAAGGACAGTTTTGAGCTCTGGTTTGTCAAATAACCTGTTGTCTATAGCAAGTTCAAATAAGTCCATTTATAAAGGCCATATAAGGCCAGTGCCATGGCTCAACAGGCTAATCCTCCACCTTGCGGCGCCGGCACACCGGGTTCTAGTCCCAGTCAGGGCGCCGGATTCTGTCCTGGTTGCCCCTCTTCCAGGCCAGCTCTCTGCAGTGGAGGATGGCCCAAGTGCTTGGGCCCTGCACCTGCATGGAAGACCAGGAGAAGCACCTGGCTCCTGCCTTCGGATCAGCGTGATGCACTGGCCGCAGTGGCCATTGGAGGGTGAACCAACGGCAAAAGGAAGACCTTTCTCTATGTCTCTCTCTCTCTCACTGTCCACTCTGCCTGTCAAAAAAATAAAAATAAAAAAATAAAGGCCATATAAACTGTTTTGATCTAATTAGCAATATTTTTTTTATAAAAATAAGGGAGACTCATAAAACTGTTTGAAAGAAATTATCTGGACGGCGCCGCGGCTCACTAGGCTAATCCTCCGCCTGCAGCCCTGGCACACCGGGTTCTAGTCCCAGTCGGGGCGCCGGATTCTGTCCCGGTCGCTCCTCTTTCTGTCTAGCTCTCTGCAAGTGCTTGGGCCCTGCACCCGCATGGGAGACCAGGATAAGCACCTGGCTCCTGGCTTAGGATCTGCGCAGCACGCTGGCTGCAGCACGACAGTCGCAGCGGCCATTGAAGGGTGAACCAACGGCAAAGGAAGACCTTTCTCTCTGTCTCTCTCTCTCACTGTCCACTCTGCCTGTCAAAAAAATTAAAAATAAATAAAAAATTGAAAGAAATTATCTTTGGAGCAGGTCAAAATCAAGTTCCTAAGAAAAACATTCTAAGTTCATTAAAATTTGCCCCTTATGCTTGTTCTTTTTTTCTGATTCCATTTCATACAATAAGACTAGATTTACTTGATTTTTAATGTTTCATGTGACATTTACAGGAACACAGCTTTCTGTCTCCCAAAGGTAGATGTGGCTTGGATGCCTGCTAGAATAAATAGTGCATACTATGTGGTGAGGTGACGGTATGCTCTTTTCTCTGAGTGCCAAAATTTCAAAGGTTACTTTTTTTTTTTTTTAACCACTAACAACTCCCGGATATTGATTTTGTTAAACTCTGAATATTAGATTTTGCTTGGTGGGGTCAACGTTATTAATGATCAGGCTAGGTGGTGCAAGACCACCTTTGGAAAATTCCAAGGTCATAAGACAGATTTTTCACCAACTTATTCAAGTTTTACTTTCTCATGTGAAAGGTACAAAGAATTAGGGTAGGGTTATTGTCCCGAGAGTAAGGAACAGCCATCTCTGGTGAGGCTCCAACCTGAAGAACTGCATCCCCATGCCACATCTTGGTCCCATTACTGTTCTTTTCAACTTTTGCTGACAGCTAAAGTTCAAAGGTTGCCTTGTTTCTCTTGTAGTTGATGTTAGTTCAACATTAGACTCTCAAGGTGGCACAAGTACAGAAATTAGTGCACAGGGATAGGAGAACCACTTTGGCAGCCAAAAATAACATATGTTTTACACTTGGGGCAAGTATATAAATTAAAAATGGAAAAAGTGGGCAAAAGTGAGATAATTGGCTAATATAAATACCTGTCAAACCTGACTTTCTCACTGAGATTCTGAGTTGAGAAACAAATAAAATTGCTCACCACCACCCTCAAGCCACACTGTATGTCTTCAAGAAAACCTCAGGGTCCTTTTATGACTTCTGGCTCAAGGAATCTGGCATCTAAGTGGGAAAGAGTTAAGAAACAAGATTTTCTTAACTATTTTATGCCAAAAATGTGTGTCTAAGAAGAACTGAGAAAACAGATCTCCATTTATTTGGAAATAATGGCAGATATATGGTGAAGGTTTAGAAATTACAAATATATTATCCTTTAGTTTTTTGAAAAGGCTCTCAATTGAATCTGCTGCCTAAGCTTAATGATCAGTATGAGTGTAACAGTAAGTGGTGATAAGGTTATGATAAGTTGAAAAGTTTAAGTTGGTTTTATGATTGATACAGAAGAATGAATTATATATGGCAAGTAGAGGCTTGATAAATCACAGTTTGTCTTTATATTTAGGTGTTGAAAATGGGTCAAAAGACTATATTGGGTCTCCTTATCTTTATCAGTGTGTTTTCAAAACTTTTTGTACTGAATTCTTAGGTGTTGCTGGAAAATCTGTTTGAACCGCACTTTATTTAGATTGTATAGTATAAACAGGATTAAGAGCTAAAACTCTTTTCTAATTAACCATAGAAAATATGTATTAGGTCTAGCAAAGCTTTTCTGCCTTTAGATAAACGCTGAATCCCCCTCCCTTTTTAAGGACATTTTATTAGTTGAAATAAATGAAACTTGTGAAACTGCTTAGTTATATACTCCAAAACAATAAACAAAGAGCCAAAATGCTTTATACCAGAAGAGAACAGGGATTCAGCATTGAAGGCAGGCACAGTGAAAGGAAACTATTACAGAAAGAAAATCCAAACTACATTGCAGTGCCCTGGCCTTGCTCTAAGACAGCAGGAGGGAACAGAGTGGTGGGAAGAAAATTCCCAGTAACAGTGGCCAACACCCATCTAACGGGGACACAACATGGAATATTTTAAATTGTTCTACCATCTGAGACACTTCTATGCCCTTACTAAAAATCCTTTATGTGAATGCAAAGTTCACTGAAGGGTTTAGTAGCAAGAGCAAGACAAGCCTGGGATAGAGTTCAGCGGGTGCAAGAAATAAATAGAAAATCTTGGTTGCATTAGTCCAAGGATTGCAAAGAAGACTTGAGGACAGTGTTCATTTTCCAATTTCAGATGAGACAGGAGTTTTAAGTGAATTTTATATAAAGCTAAGGGACTTTGGGGTTGACATTTGGCACAACAGTTAAGCCCCTGTTTGAGAAACCCACATCTTTTAGCAAGTGCCAGTGTTTAGGTCCTGCCTCTGCTTCACATCTACTTTCCTGCTAATGTGTATCCTGAAAGGCAGAAGATGATGGTTCAAGTATTTGTGTCCTGTCTACTCATATGGGAGACCTGCGCTGAGTTCCTAGCTTCTGTAAAGGTAGAGTTACAGAGAGAGGAGGAGAGACAGAGAGAAAGTGAGAGAGAGAGAGATACCTCCCATCCACTGGTTTACCTCCCAAGTAGCCACAAGGATTGGGACTGGCCCAGGCTGAAGCAGGGAGCCTGGAGCTTCTTCTAGGTCTCCCATGTAATTATAAGGGCCCAATCACTTGAGTCAGTCTCTACTGGTTTCCCAGGCCATTAGTAGGGAGCTGGATCTGAAAGTAGAATAGCTGAGTTTGTTTGATCTTTAGGTTATTAGAAGTAGGATGCTTCTGTTTTCTTCTCTCAAATGTTGGAAGAAATAGATGTCAGTCACAATAGATATAAAACACTTGACTTTGATCACAATGGAATTCATACATAAGCTTATCAAAATAAATGGGACCAATACAATAATCACAGATTCTATCTAAATCACCATCATAAAATTAGTATTAACCATAATTTGGCACTAAGACAACCAATTCAATTTTAGATATCCACCTTATCTCCAAGATCATGACGTTCTTACCTGTTTTAATATTATCATAAGATTATTTTAAATACCTTAAAAACTTTGCTGCTATCAAAAGTAAATAAATAAAATTATAAAGTAAAATGTATGAGATATTTCAGCAAACCCTCAGGAATGTATCCCTGGGGTACCCAAGGACCCACAGTAATAAGCCTGTTACATCCACCATGAAACTTCACAAGAGTATTTCCAAGGCGATGGCACCTAGAAATACCTGACTTCCTTCATGTTCCCTCTTTAAGACAATCTGAGCAGAGTTTAGTAAATCTTTCATTTTAACAATGTGGTTGTTAGTAATATCAGAGACTATAAATTCCATTTATGAGAAACTTGGCAAAAAGGAAGCAAGGAAGGAAGGGGGAAGGGAGGAAGGAAAGGGAGAGAGAGAGGGAGGGGAAAGAAGAAAGAGAGAGAGAGAGAAAAAAAGAGTCAGATTTAAACTTTTTTTTTTTTTTTTTTTGACAGGCAGAGTGGATAGTGAGAGAGAGAGACAGAGAGAAAGGTCTTCCTTTTTGCCGTTGGTTCACCCTCCAATGGCCGCCGCGGTAGGCGCGCTGCGGCCGGCGCACCGCGCTGTTCCGATGGCAGGAGCCAGGTGCTTATCCTGGTCTCCCATGGGGTGCAGGGCCCAAGAACTTGGGCCATCCTCCACTGCACTCCCTGGCCACAGCAGAGAGCTGGCCTGGAAGAGGGGCAACCGGGACAGGATCGGTGCCCCGACCGGGACTAGAACCTGGTGTGCCGATGCCGCAAGGCGGAGGATTAGCCTGTTAAGCCACAGCGCCAGCCCAAAGAGTCAGATTTAAACCAGCCAAAGGGCATTATAAAATAGTCTGAAAATTAAGTCATATTCAGAGAACTAAGAAGTCTCTGAGCTATTTCTTGAAATTTATTAATTCCTAATATCAGTCTATTGTTCCTGTAAATTAACTAATGCTTAATAATCATAATTGAGGTAAAGATTTATCTTTGACCCAATAAAACTAGGATATTTTACAGCTTTTACAACAGCATGGCTTAAACCAGTAGAATTTTCTTGTTGTTGCTGTTAGTGTTTGTAAGCTAACTGGATTTGAGTCCAAATTATAGAATTACATTGAACATTCTGTTCTATTCTATTCCAAGAACAAACTGCTTTATGAAGTTTGAGTGCTGGGGACAGCTTTGTGGCATAATGGGTAAAACCAGTGCTATGCCTGAATCCTATATGGGCAGTGGTTCAAGTCCCAGCTGCTCTGCTTCTGATCCATATCCCTGCTAATGAGTCTGGGAAAAACAGTGGAAGATGGCTCAAGTGCCTGGGCCCTTCACCCACATGGAAGATCCGGAAGAAGCTCCTGGCTGTTGGTTCCTGGCTTTGGCTTTGCCCAGTCCCAGCCTTTGAGGCCATTTGGAGAGTGAACCAGCTGATAGAAGATCTTTGTCTCTGTAACTCTTTCAAATAAATAAAGTAAGTGTTTATTTTTTTTTTTAAAGAGAATTTGAGTACTGTTAAGACTGAAATCCTTCTGAGGGCAAAATCTGTGAAAATTATACCATATTTTTACTCCTGGAGGGACAATTTTTGGTCTTTTTTTTAAAATAAAATTTATTTATTTGAAAGGCAGAGTTTCAGAGACAAAGAGGCAGAGGTAAAAAAAGAGAGAGAGATCTTCCATCTGCTGGTTCACTACCCAAATAGCCACAACCGCAAGAGCTGGGCTGATCATAAGTCAGGAGCCAGGGGATTCTTCCTGGTCTCCCATGTGGGTGCAGGGGCCCAAGAACTAGATCCATCTTCCACTGCTTTCCCAGGCCACAGCAGAAAGGTGGATTGGAAGAGGAGCAGCTGGGACTCGAACTGGCACCCATATGGGATACCAGTGCCGCAGGCCAAGGCCTCAATCCACTGGGCCACAGCACCAGCCAAAATAAAAATTTTTAAAAGGAGGATATACAGCAAAAATGAAAATGTGTGTTGAGTGTTTAACTCTGAAACAACCTTATTACCACCTCAGAACTAGGTTGAAAATTTACTTACATTTGGAGAAAACTGAAGATCTACATAACATCACCGTGTTATTAGCAATTAAACAGTCTTAAGGTATAATTTTTTCTTAAGAATTTTCATAATTACATTTTAATTTTTAAATAATTAATTAGGAGTTAGTGTATTTAATGGCAGCCTGATAAAGGGTAAGGCCTATGAGAATATGTTACATGTTTAATAAATACATGAATGAATGATTGCATATTTGATTTTTATTCTTACATTTCCAAGCTCTGTAGAAGAACAATAAAAGTTTCTAGTTTATTGGAAGCTATTAGCAGATAGAATTTATGTCATGAGAAAGCAATTCAAACTCTAAAAATGAATTAATTTTAGTTTTATTTCATTTCTCCACTCATCAGATTGATAGGTTTTTGTCTCTTTGTTTGATTGTTTTTAGTTGAACAAAACTAGCACATTCTATCATTAGCCATTTGTGTTTTCCTATTTTTGACCCCACACTGTTTTAAGCTTTCTTGATTTTCAGTATCTTACTTTACACATGAAACAGTCCTCAGTTTTATCTCAAATTACTTTAAATTATTTTCATTGCCAAAAAAAATGATGTCTTAGTGTATACATTATAAAGTACTTTTCCTACTTGTGAAACATGCAATTAATATTTAATTCCTAGAAATTATCATTAATTACAAAACCATTTATTTACTCAGTATTTGTTTTGTTAAATACAGTAATGAGCTAGCATTTAGTTGCTACTTGGCTATCAAACACTAAGCACTTCCACAAATGACTTGTGAAGGTACCACTTTATTTTTTTTTTTGCAACTGGCAAATGTAATTAGTAACATTAAGGAAATTATTTTTTTACTTCGTTGATTTTATGTTTAGTTAAATGGGGTTATAAGAGACACAATTCATAGTTAATAAAGTTTAAATTATTTGTAGTAATTTTGTGAAAATTACTTTTGATAATGTAGTTTTACTGTTTTCTAGTACATGTTAGTAAATGCTCAATACTTTTTTTTGCTGTAGAAGCAAAATAAATTTTGAAACTTACATGACTATTACAAAGATCATATTTTCCTCACAAGCATAGTATTGTCTGGAAAACTTCAAGGTCAGAACTAGATTTGGTAAGGAAATTACAGAAAAACCAAAAACATTTTAAGGCTTAACAAATTAAGATGTTTAGATAAAGAAACAGGTGTGATTCTTTTAGCCTGATTTATGTTAATGACAATCTGCAGGATATTTTATCATTTTGTTTAATAATTACTTTTAAATTTATAATATGTTATTGTGATCAATTGTCTACTAAGAAGTATTGCAATAAAAAGTAAGTCTAGAACAACATTTTTAAAAATCTGAAACTACAGTCATAAAAAATACTTTTAAAATTAAAAGTCCGTTTAATATTAGAAGTGTTTCCATAAAATGCTTGAGGAGTTATATTACTTATAATTTTCTCTAAAGAAATTGGGATAGGAGTATGTGTTCAAAGAGAAAAAAATAACAATGAAAATGTTTGACTGTTAAATAAGAGCCCTTTAATGTGGGTTTTTTAAATGCATAATAGTGGGTATCAAATGGCTATTAGGGTAGTTAGATTCTATTGGATACCTTTTAAAGTATAATGTAGCACTTTTACTTCAGAAAAGTATGTCAATATTATGATATGCTGAGAACTGCAACTTTTTATAACTATTTGAACTGAAGATGAATACTTTTATATGCTAATTTTAAACTATATTAGGAGGATATTTCTATTAAATATACATAAATTTCCTTCAATCTAGAAGGTGGAGCTAAATCCATCTTAATCTATTAAGAGTTGGCTACACTTAGTCCTTGCTTCCAGAGAATCAGGTACAGAAAGGGAAAGACTATGTCCCAGTGAAGGAACCTGGCAAACACTATCTTTACCAAATGATGAAGGCTAACAATTCCAAGTGATGTCATAGGGTATCATGTACCCTCTGAATGATAAGTGAGATATCTCAACTCTGATATTCTTCTGAAAACCCATAAACCCAAGCAAATCATGAGAAACACAACAAATCACAGCATTTTACAGTCTACATGGTTAGTATGCTTCATAATCAAGGACATGAAAAATAGGGAAGACTGATAGGCTGTCACAGACCAGAAGGAGACAGGGAGATCCAGCAACTAAATGCAGTATCAAATTAATAGAAAAATAGATGAAATCCAAGTAAAGTGTAGAGTTTAGCTTTATAAAATGTGTAAGAGATTCAAAGGGGTTGAAAATTCTTAGAGAAGTCATAAAGGTAAAATGTTTGAAGACAATTGACCCCATGGAAAATCTTACAGGTGTGCAAGTAGGTATGACTTTTTAATTAGAATGTGGCTTTTAATACAAGCACTTGAAAATAGACTAAATTACCAGTATTATAACAAATAAACAAATTATATAATTAACTAATGAGTACTACACATCAGTTAATAAGAATGAATTAGAACTGAATCAACAGTTAAATAAAACATAATAATGCTCAGTAAATAAAGCAAGTTGTCAAATGACATGTGCAATGTGATGCTATTTATTTCAAATTAATACATACTCAAAATATTCCTATTAATTTTTATGAATACATGCATACTTAGAAAAATTAAATTCATAGGAATGTGATGCATATACTTCAAGCCAGTAGTTCACTTTTAGTAGGAAGAAAAGTTTAGAGGAAGTATCCAGAGGATTCTAATTTACTATACAACTTTATTTACTTAGTTTAAGGTAATCTTAATCAGATGTCACAATAGTAAAATGGTTAAATGTATTATGATTACTTTTTTTTGACAGGCAGAGTGGACAGTGAGAGAGAGACAGAGAGAAAGGTCTTCCTTTTTGCCGTTGGTTCACCCTCCAATGGCCGCTGCGGCCGGCGCACCGCGCTGATCTGAAGGCAGGAGCCAGGTGCTTCTCCTGGTCTCCCATGGGATGCAGGGCCCAAGCACTTGGGCCATCCTCCACTGCACTCCCTGGCCACAGCAGAGAGCTGGCCTGGAAGAGGAACAACTGGGACAGAATCCGGCGCCCCAACCGGGACTAGAACCCGGGGTGCCGGCGCCACACGCGAGAATTAGCCTATTGAGCCGCGGTGCCAGCTATGATAACTTCATTACTATTTTTTTCTAATGACAGTTTTCAATAATTAAAAATAAACTGGGAGTGCAAGTAGGCAGTCCAACCAGAGCTCTGACAGAAACTGTCTGATGGGAAGTGACAGATGCTCCCAAGAAGAGATCTTTCTTTAAAGTCCTACTGGTGGACTGAAATGACCAAAACCATTATCCACCAGGCTCTTGGCTTTCAGAGTTCAGATTTTGGGTGGACCTAGTAAGAAAGGACTTCAGTCTAAGGTCACTCAGCATGCTTGAGATTGATTTACACACATATGCAAAACAAAAATCAGGTTCATGACAGAAAATAATATGAAAAGATTAAAACCATGAGTCTTCAAGTTTGACCAAAGAAGTACTCGTACAGTATGTCCCAAAATATTTCAGATATCATTGATAGCAGGGTCTTTTTTGTCTACTTATTCTTTCAAATGCTTTTGTTCTCCCATTCTAAAATGGAAATACAGGGACCAGCATTGTGTTGCAGCAGGTTAAGGTGTCAGTTATTACACTGGCATATCACATAGTCCAAATCTCAGCTACTCCATTTCCAATCTAGCACCCTGATAATATGCCTGTGAAGGCAGAACAAGATGGCCCAAGTTTGGGGATCCCTCCCACCCATGTGGGAGACCAGATTGGAGTTTCTGGCTCCTGGCTTTGGCCTGGCTTGACCTAACTGTTGGAGCCATTTGGGAAGTAAACCATCAGATGGAAGACTGATTCTCTCTTTCTCACTCTTTCAAATAAATAAATAAATAAATAAATAAATAAATATTTTCTAAAGAATAGAAATGAAAACAATACCTATTTACAGGATGATAGTATTAAGTGACTTGTTATTTGTAAGATATTTAAAACAATAATTGGCACCAAGCTAAGTGTGACATAAGTGCTCATAAAGCAAAAATAAATTAACACTATGTCTAAGAGAAGTTCTTCTCTTTAGCAATGTTGATCTATTTCAATTCAGATAAATTAATTGTCTCATTTGGCAGGAACAACATGGCCATTTGCCATGTTGACCTCCACGAATTTTTCTCTAAAAACTCCAAAATGTATCCTATTTGTGTGTGTTGACAAGCTTTGAAAAGTGCAAAGCTTTTCTTCTTCTCTTGTCTTTCATAGTAACATTCATGTTCTGGGTCAGACGCAGCACAAATGACTGATATAAGCAAGGAGGAGCTGAGGTTGCCAGCCCCACCCTGCCATGCTGCCTACACTACCCAAATCCCCACACCATTCTAGCCAACAAAAAACTGGAGCTTCTGCAAAACCACCTCTGCAAACTGTGGCTGGCTGAAAATAACCAACATGGGCTGCTGAGTGAATTCCTGAGACATGTTCCTGACATTTCCACTCCCATCATGCACCTGATGTTACTACACTTCCAAGATTTCCAAAAAGGGACAAGGAAACGGGTGATACCTAAACCTGGTCCCAAACTTCACCTCAGACACCACCCTCCAATGCCTCCAGATCATGTTAACCAGTTGCCTTCAACCTCATTGAATACAACATACTCTTCAATATGCTCACACTTCCTCTTGAGGGTGTACATTCACTTTGCATGCAAACAAATGTTTTTCTGCTGACCATTGCCTACATCTCCTCCTTAAGTTCTTTTCTGCATTTGAGATAGGAACTTGGTTTCAGTGACCCATGAGAAAACTGCAAAAGAAGATGGTGAAAAGTTTCGGAAATAGGCATGTGTGAGTCATTTGCCATTTATCCAGATATGAACCCTTTGATATTTACATGAAAATGAAACCATTGATGGGTAGAATAAAGCACCTAGGTTTTACAAATCATGTACTTTCACCTTGTGCAACTTTTAAAAACGTTTACCCTTTAAAAATATTTGTTTATATAATTTAAAATTTTAAAAGCAAACTTATTAAAATTATAAATAATATTTAAAATATTAAAATAAATGATCTGGTCAAAATACAAGTGCTTTTCCCTTCTGAAAGTTGAAAGTTACTTCACTACTATCACTGTTGCCTAAAATTTCATTAAATTGATTATTTCTCTTCTCCATGTCAAAGCAAAGTTGATCTTAGCTCCAAAAGTGCTATGGTTTATTAAGAGATCTATGGTTCCATAATTGAAGATTTACATATACTTGCAATACTTTCAAATATTAACATGCTCCAGCCTATAATGTGGATAAAGTGTCACTCAAGGAAATGTGAAATCTATCTCCTGAGAAATTAATAGAACATCCAGGCAGTTTCCAATGCTGTTCATTGAGAGTAGAGGGGCTTGAATTCACTAACATCATTGAAGGCAACTTAATGGAAGAATGCATTATTCAAAACATATTATTGTTTTGTCTTTTTTAATATCAATATCATGCATTGTGGAGCCATATGCCACTTGTCAGTTGCAACACTCACATCCGGCATAAAGACTATAGCTGAAAGCACTAGTTGTTTCCACCAAGTTGTACTAAAAAGCTTAGCTTAAATGTAAATAAAACAGTTGCAGAAATTTCAGAATGTAAGTGTGTCTAAAATTTCAGAAAATCCCTGGCTTTGGTTGATAAGATGCAGAGTTGTTTCACTTTTATTGTTACAATATGAAGGGCTGAGTGACAGATTAAATTATTAAAAGATTACATTCCTCTGGCATTAGGAGAGAGGAAGAAAGAAACCCTTGGTGCTAAGTCCTATTTTGATTATCTATAGTGGTCAAATAACAATAGTATTTATTCAGTAGTTCATTCTATTGTTCATCATTTAATCTTCTCTAATCACTGAGTTGATTAACAAGTGACTGATGATCAAAACTACAATCACCTTATTCTGATTAGCTTATTCTTTCATTTAAAAGACTGTGTAAAGATTTTAATGAATATAGTATCAAAATAAAATTGTGGAGTATATAAAAATATATCTAGGTACCCAATGCATATGATAAACGTACATCAGACTGAACCTATCAGCAACTTCAATAGGTTTATTCTAACATTTATGTAATTTCAAACAGAAATGATCATTTGGTCTTCCAAATATTTTAATATAGGTAGTCATATACTTTAAACAGAAATTTGAATTTTCCTAATATAATTATTTATCAATATAATAAATAAAAAATAAAATCTAATGTAATTTTCCATTTCAAGTCTATTACCCATATGGAAACAAGTCATATGGTGTATCAGAACATTAGTGTGTTCTCTCACTTCTATTAAAAGTGACCTATTCTTGATTTAAAAATCATGTCTACTGTGAATTAATGCTATAACTAGTACTCAAACAGTATTTTACACTTATGTTCTGTGTGGGTGCAAACTGATGAAATCTTTACTTAATATATACTAAATCGATCTTCTGAATATAAAGATAATTGAAAATGAATCTTGAGTGAATGGAATGGGAGAGGGAGCAGGAGAGGGGAAGGGTGCGGATGGGAGGGAAGTTACGGGGTGGGGGGAAGCCATTGTAATTCATAAACTGTACTTTGGAAATTATATAAATTATTAAGTAAGAGAAAACGAGGCAAAAATAGATCCCTAAAAAGCACAAAAATTGGCCGGCGCAGTGGCTTAACAGGCTAATCCTCCGCCTTGCGGTGCCGGCACACCGGGTTCTAGTCCTGGTCGGGGTGCCGGATTCTATCCCAGGCCAGCTCTCTGCTATGGCCCGGGAGTGCAGTGCTTGGGCCCTGCACCCCATGGGAGACCAGGAGAAGCACCTGGCTCCTGGCTTTGGATCAGCGAGATGCACCAGCCGCGGCGGCCATTGGAGGGTGAACCAACGGCAAAAAGGAAGACCTTTCTCTCTGTCTCTCTCTCTCACTATCCACTCTGCCTGTCAAAAAAAAAAAAAAAAAAAAAAAAAGCAAGAAAATTTATGTAAGCGTAAAATAAGACTAAGCTTTTTCTTTTTGGTATCAATTACCTGTTATCTTAGTGATGGAAATTTCTTTTTTTTTTTTTTTTTTCGTTTGTTCCATTATCACCTGCTGTAAACACTTAGATGCTGTAGTATAGAAGACAGGGTGAGAATAGTAACCAATGATCCTAAGAGTAGCCTTAACCATGTAATGAGAGGATTTCATAGAGAGGAAATGGGGGGGGGGGTCCTCTGGAACCCTTGTGGGGACAGTTTGATGGATGTGGCTTAAAGCTGATTCCAGCCAAGACTGGAGAGAGGCCACTTAACTTTTGCAGGTAGCGGGGTTTGTCTGTAGAGAAATTGTGAAATCATATAACATTAAGTGGGGGAGAGGACCATCAGTACACACAGGTTGGGAGTAGAGCCATTGGTGGTAGAGTAGAGATTGATATTTTTTCTACTGAAGAGAGCATCACCTTTGTGCTGCAATTTCAGGCTGTTAATATCTTAGTTGGAAACTGCTAGTGTTGAAATTTTTCATTTGGACACTTTCTGCCTGAGAGTGAAGCCAAGTAGGAATAGAGAGCTCATAAGACATTGATGGAGGTAGGGATGACGTTGCTAATAGTGGATATTTCTTAACAGTAAAGCCTCACACATGGGTTGTGGAGTGGAAGGGAGACAAAATCAGACTGTCTCCAGTGTCTCAAGCATTCCGCTTCAGTCATTAGGGTGGGAAGGAAGGAAATCATGTTAAAATGGACCATAGACCGTGTTGTTGAGAAAACAGCAAGGAGGGACCAAAGATGAAATTGACTTCATTTATGATTTTTTTTTCTGAAACTAGCCTTGCTTACACAGCTGACAGCAATTCACATTAAAAAGATTTATAATCTGATCTGTTATGGCTTAGGCATGTTCCAAAACGAAGTAAGAGATATGGAGAGAACGAAGTAAGAGATACAGAGAGAACAGCCTGAGAGTAGATATCAGGAACGGGCTGCTTGTTTTTAACCAACAGCTTTGTTTTTGTTCCTAAGTTCATATGCCCATAACATACCTATCTTTTCAGTGTCTAGCTGAGTTGTGCTTTAAATATGTAATGCTGATAGGGCTGAAATGTTTGATTCAATGTCCATGTCCTAGACTTCAGATTAGGGGTGGCAATGGGAAAAAAAAAAAAAAAAAAAACAGCTTTGCACTGTAAAAAGCAACTGTAACAAAAGGGTGACTCTGTGTGTGAACACTGGGCAGAAAAAAACTTTAGATTTTCCAACATTTTTTCAAAATCACCTTTCAAAATTTGACTCTGGCATTTTTCATGATGGTGGTCCATGCCACAGTGGCAGTGTACACTCGGTGGTTATGAGTTTTATTGTGGGGTTGGGGTGACCTATGTTCAAGTCTCAGCTCTGGTATTTGATACCTTGGGCAAGTTATTCACTCTAAATCTACTTTGCTTGCTTGAAAAGTAGAGTTGGTGATAATAAACTAGCACTGCGATGAGAATTGAATGAGAAAATAAATAACAAATGAATTAGAGATATGCAAAGAGAATAGATGATCTGGTTTCTTGCTTTCATATAGTCTTATGCATACAATATCCAACGTAGAAAAACTGTTAAAAAAATCTTTGGTGATCAGTGACACATGGTCATGGGTTAGAGTTCAATTTCTCTTGAAATTAAGTAATTCTTCCACATCCCAATCAACCTTCTTATGAAAGTAGAAACATTCCTTTAAGTTTTGTCTTTTCTGAAAAAAATCCAATTATCTTCAATGTGATATATTTAAGCATTGTTATCATTTACCATCCTTCTTCTCCAGATTTGGTTACCTGATTTTTCAAAATGTCCTTAGAGCTATTATTTCATTTTGTTTTGTCACTGTTGTTCATGAATCTGATTCTAAGGATTCTTCTGTCCACAAGTGGCCCTGACAATTTGTCCATCATTTGTTGGGGTTTACTAAACTTAGGGAGTCTCTTCTAGTGGCATCTACATTGATTTTTAACTTTAATTCAGTTGAAGCAGTAAACACACATGCACACACACATTCACTTCACTTGTCTGCTAAGAAGAAGCAATCTTTGCAAAACAATGAGTAGGCTTCAATCAATAATGAAGGTTTGTAGCAGAAGGAAGAATATTTCATAAATAAGAAAATAATTAAGCAGAGAGTATGTAAGTAGGGAAAATATATATTTTTTTTTTTAAAAAGGAAATCCTTAAGCTTTATCCAAATGAACCCGAAGGCCATATTCCTCAATCAGGAATTGAGCTAAGTAAACCTTTCAGACTACCAATTCCTGATTCAGCAACAATGAAAAATTTATTGATGGCTGTTCTTGGCACTGGTCCTTCCTTCTCTGCCACAGAGATCCTATTAATGGAAATTGCACATAAGTTTTCTTCATTTTGTTTCTTCAGATTTATTCCTGTCAGCAGGTAAGAATGGCAACTGTGTTGGAATCAAAAACACCATTAAGAAAATATCATTCCCTATTCTGTGGAATCTGCCAGAATTGGTGTATTACTGCTTTGCAAAATCAATGCCTAAGAGTCATACAGGAACTTTTGTCCGATTAACTGACAAGAATCATAATACAGCCATGCTCGCTGCTGTTTTGAGCTAAAAATGAAGAAGGACAACTATGTCTGGAGATAATTTTTTTGGAGAATAGAAGAAATGGCATTTGATATCACTTGTTTCTGCCCCTCTGCTGATAGCAGCTTGGAAGTACATTGGGATGAGTAATG